>NC_083390.1:21787500-22087500 GCF_031755915.1 Ziziphus jujuba
TTTAAACATTTGGCTGTCAATGTCGTAGCGATAAATAGAGTAGACTTTGAAAGGTCAAGAAGTCTGGTCTTCGGTGTTGGTGGACTATGGGGGAAGATACAGAGGAAAATTCCCATGATATTAGTAGTTACCGGATGATATTTCAACGGACGTGGGTACCCCGTTTATCTACTCTTTTTCTTTTTTAATATTTTTCATAGCTTTTCCGATCTATCAAGTCTCTTCCTTGTCCCATTTTCCAAGTCAAGTAGCGTGTTAAGCACTGAAAATGTTGAACCATATTGTGAGAAAATAATAAAAACAAGTGTTTGGAAGACCCTTATTTTGCAAAAAGAAAAGTATAGTCTCATCCGGGCGCTTAGCTGAAAAGTTTTTAAACATATGGCTGCAGATCCTTTGTTTGTTGTGTTCCTTCTCACTTGTCTTATGCTGTTTAGCTTGGCTCAACAACAGGGACATAATGAAAGTTGTGTAGATCCATTTATGTGTGGAAAACTAGGCGAGATCAGCTACCCTTTTAAGAATTTATGGGGGCGGCCGCCTGATGAATGCGGGTTGTATACAGTTGATTGTAGCGACTGGAAAAATCCCAAGTTCCAATTGAAAGGAGGAGGACACTGGTATGGAGTCCAACAAATCTCTCAGGCAGGTTCTATAACCATCAATGACCCAACGTTGCAGAAAAAGTTGAAATCCCGTAGATGTGAATCTTTGGAAAGTTTTGGTCTTCCAAGGCCCGACTGGTTCTCTAATGTGTCTTCACCAAATATAGTGAGCCTCTTCAAATGCAAACGCAGTAGTCTTCACAATATTACTTCCCCTACATCAGATTTTCAATATTCCACAACCTGCGGAGATTACTATCTCTACTATTCTATTAGTAGTGATCCTCGTCGATTATTAGATAGTAGTAGCTTTCCAAATTTCCCACAAGACAACTGTTCCTTCATCCAGCTTCCAGCTGCAAAGAACCCTGCAAATCCCAATGATTTCTTTTCATTCTTTACTGCTGAGTTCCCTCTTGAAGTGACTGTACTCTACGGTTGTATTCCTTGTTACAAGGAAAAACGCCGATGCCTCCATGATAAAAAGCAATCCCATCATTGTGCACCTAAAGGTATATACATGGGTACATTCATAGGGCCAGAGCAGGCAGGTTATGATAGGATAGCACAACAGTTTGTAGCATGAAATTTTATAATTACATTAATTCATGATAGAATATTCATTCTACAGTATTCTTCTGGTGAATGCCAATTTTATGAACTAACTCTTCAAAATTTTATTGCAAATCCCAATGATTTCTTTTCACTCTTTAGCGCTAAGTTTTCTCTTGAAGTGATTGTACTCTATGGTTGTCTTCCTTGTCGCAACGAAAAACACCGATGACTCTATGATAAAAAGCGATCCTCTCATTGTGCACCTAAAGATAAATATATATATATACATACACACATGGTGATGGGTACATTTGCAGGGCCGCAGATGTCAGCAGGAGGGTGGTGATAGAATAGAAAATAGTTCGTTTAATGAAATTTTATATTAAATTACATTTGAGACATGTTACAATATTCATTCTCCAGGAATTTTTTTCTGTTTCTTATTCCAATATTTTACCAACTCTTCGAAACTCAATTGCTTTCACTAACAAAATTTTTGTTAACAAATATGTAGCAGGAAACAGGGGATCATGGAAGCTGAAGTTAGGAATCGGACTCGGTAAGATTACCTCTTTATCCAAATAAAGTACATAAATCCCATAAGGTGTACAACACTTATCTCATCTTTCTATTTCATAAATTCATTCCATCCTGGGCGTTTGTGCTTTTTATCTCTCTCTCTCTCTCTCTCTCACACACACATATCTATATATATATATATATATATATACATATTTGATCAAACACATATTTATTTATTAGTTTTTTTTTACGGCACATTTATATTTAGTTGAATTAATAAACTTTCATATGATTAAAATATTATTAATTTTTTTCTTTTAAATGGTTTTATCTTTAATATGTCGATATTTTCTATGATGATCTTATAAATTTAAGATGGTTTTTTTTTTTGAACAATTAAAAAAAGATATTAGCTCCCCAAAAAAAAAAATAAAAAAAATAAAAAAAAAGAGCTAACCTCTTAGGTTACTCATGGTATAAACTTGTTATTTTCTTTTGTTGCAGCCGCTTTGTCTGTTGGATTACTAGTTTTGGTGGTTTGCTTGATGAGAAGGTGCTCATCCAATAGATACATTTTCTTCAGGAGGAAACCAAATTTAGCACAGCAGAACGTTGAGGCCTTCTTGAAAATCCATGGACCTCTTCCCACAAGAAGATATAGTTATTTAGATGTCAAGAAAATGACCAACTCCTTCACCAACAAAATAGGCCAAGGGGGCTATGGTTCTGTATACAAAGGAAAGTTGCAAAATGGTTGTCCTGTGGCAGTTAAGGTCTTGAAACAATCAAAAGGCAATGGAGAAGAGTTCATCAATGAGGTTGCAACCATTGTTAGGACCTCCCATGTAAATATTGTAGCTTTGTTGGGCTTCTGCGTTGAGGGTTCAAAACGAGCTCTGATTTATGAGTTCATGTGTAATGGATCTCTGGAGAGGTTCATTTTTAAAGAAAATCACTATCAAAAGGAAAATCATCAATTGGAGTGGGGAACATTGTACATGATTTCACTTGGAATTGCTCGAGGACTAGAGTACTTACATCGTGGTTGCAACACACGAATCCTACACTTTGATATCAAGCCTCATAACATTCTTCTTGACAAGGACTTCTCACCTAAAATCTCAGATTTTGGCCTTGCTAAAGTATGCACTAGAGAAGAAAGTATCATATCAATGTTAGAAGCCAGAGGGACTATTGGATACATTGCTCCAGAAGTATTTTGTAGAAGCTTTGGAGGGGTTTCATATAAGTCTGATGTCTACAGCTTCGGAATGATGGTTTTAGAAATGATTGGAGGGAGAAAGAATGTAGACATTGGAGCTGATCATACAAGTGAGATATATTTTCCACATTGGATTTACAAACGCCTTGAGCTAGATGATGAACTTGGATTGAAAGGAATTAGGAACCAAGAAGACAATGCAAAAGTGAGGAAGATGGTAACAATGGGGTTATGGTGTATACAGACGGACCCTTCAAACAGGCCAACAATGAGTAAAGTGATAGAAATGTTGGAAGGAAGTGTTGATTCTTTACAAGTACCACCCAAGCCATTCTTGTCTTCTCCTTCAAGATTGCCAACAGATTCTTCTACTTCATTAATACAAGCATGGAGCCATGGATCTGATGTTGCAAATACATAACTTACTTTCTAATGAGATATGTTAGTCTATAAATATTTGTCCTTAAATTTCTCATTTAGTTTATAGTTAAGCCTTTGTAATAAGACATGTTATTCTATGTTACGGAATTGGGAGAAACATAAATAGTAATGGAAACAAAGAAAACGAAGAACAAACACAGGATTTACGTGGAAACCCTTGACGGGAAAAACCACGGGCAGGGAGAAGCAAATCCAATATCGAAAGATTGGTACAAAGGTGAGAAAAAACTGCGCTATACCCTAAAACCCCAATTACAGCTGCAAAACCCCAAAAGAATAAGAAATATATATATACGGAAGAAACCCTAAAATTGAACAGGTCCGTACCGCGGGGGCGCTGCCCAAGACCGTAGCCCACCACTGAGCCCCAAATTTTTCTCCAAAATTAGTTTCACCAAATGGGTCGCACCGCGAGCTTTTCGGGTCGGGTCATCAAGAATTCGGGTCACTAACTCTAACATTCTATAAATATTTATCCTTATATTTCTCATTCAATTTATATTTAAGCCTATTTATATGCCTTTATAGATAGGTTACTGGTTGAAAATTTTTGATGACGAGCCAGAAAAAGTGGTAGGGATAAGTAGGATAATTCTATGGACACTCTGCCTCTTATGCAACCAATTCAAATGTAAAAAATTAAAGAAACAAAATCTTAATAATGAATGTTTGATTTCTTCATCTCATAAAAAATATGAATATGAAGTAGTGCAAATCGTGAAAGTTTTGCCATAAATCTTCCTTCACAACAGTAATCAGTTGTGTTCATTGCTGTACCATTTCTCCTTGCTTGCCCTGTTCAAATCAGCCTGACCTTTGCAGATGTATGGTTGTAGCAGTGTACCTTTAATCCCATACACATGGGCATGGACATAAGATAAAATTGAACTCTTGGTCTGATGGCATGAGGTTTGTTAAAAATATATCTAAATTTTTTTCCTTATTATATTTGAAGTATTATTGTTTAGGAAGCTTTAAAAAGAGGGGCTAAAGCAGAACAAGATTAGGACTTCGTTCTTGAGGTAAGATATCCCCTGATTCTGCTAACAAACTATCGAAGAAGCCATTGGCTGTTGGAATTGTGGAAGAACTTTTTGAAGAAGGCTTAGCAATGCTCGCTGAAAGGTTTGTGCATTTTGCTTAGATGAAGTTTGATTCGATCGAGTTTTACTTAATTTTTCGGTCTAAAACGAAGGCAATCATAGATGAACTGCTTGTTTCAATAGGAGGTTTTTATTTTTTTTAATTTTTTTGGGTCCTAGTATGGCTATTAAATTAGTATAAATACTAGTGGTCAATCGGTTTAATTTGGGCATTGACATAATATTTTACAAGTATCAGTAAAACCAGAGAAGTGTTACCAAAAATAAGCTTCCACGTAACATGTTGCTTATCCACACCATAATAGAAAGACTCTACCAAAATAATAATAATAATAATAATCATACAAAGAAAAAGTAAACCAGAGAAATTCCTTGTAACGAAACCAAGTCCCTACTGGAGGGCCAAGACTATATGCCGATCAAGGGGGTCATTTTTTTCTGATCAGACATGCAAGCTGGTGAAACATAGGAATTTTCCACTAAAGTACCTATGTAGCCCTAAAGTGAATGCCACTGTTAAATCACAACATAATTTATAGGAAGCAGACCTGATAATATATATTATTGAGTTTATTTTCTAATATATTCCTTTATATGTAGGCCCATTAAAAAAAGAAAGGGTCTTATATGTGTGAAATAGTGCAAATAATAGTTCAACCTATACCTGGCAATTCGGGTTCGTGGGTCGTGTTCGTGTCAACCCGTTTAATAATCGTGTCAAAAATGCCTAACCCGAACACGACCCATTTATTAATCATGTCAGGTATCCAAAACACTAACCCGACCTGTTTATAAACAGGTCAACACGACACGACCCGTTTAACACGATTATTTTAACGGGTCATGTTGATCTATTAACCCGTTAACCTGAAATTGACCTATTAACCCAAAAATTAACCTATTAACCCGTTAACCTGAAATTGACCTATTAACCCGAAAACTAATCGATTAACCCGTTAACTCGAAAATTAACCTATTAACCCGAAAACTAACCTATTTATTAAAATAACTTATTTAAAATGCCAAAAATTATAATTCACAATACATAAGTCTTAATATGTGCTAAAAAAGACAAATTCAATACACCAACATAAAATTTAATGTCCTAATAATAGTAAAACACCAATACAAAATAAAATAAATGGTATCAAATTGTTATCATAATACATATAAAACCAAAGGAAAAAGGACATAACTATCATTATGCTCCAAATTTATTTATCGATGTCCAGATTCCAAACCAAATATGTCGATTTTTGGTGCTCAACAATCCAGCCTGGGATCATAATATCAAAATAAATAAATAAAAAATCAATTAAATATAATACAAAAGTTAAAATGTTAAAATAAAATAAAATAAATTAAATAAATTTTAACATTGATATTACCTTATGCTTGAGTATTAGCATAATTAGAGCATTGACTTGAAGATTCTTCTTTATTGATATCACAGCTCAAAACATCTTCAGTAACATCCTCAAGTTGTGCTTCAAATTTTTCTTGCATTCCATAAATTAGTGAAACAAAAAAATCATTAATAAAATAAATTAGTGAAACAAAAAAATTATTAATATATGCAAATGAAATAAAGAAAACATTAATAAAAATAATTACCTCTTTGCCCAAATAACCAATCTCTTGTACAAACTATCGCTTCAACAGTGCTAGGCTTTAATGAACTACGAAATTGATCTAATACTCGTCCACCAATGCTAAAAGCAGATTCAGAAGCAACGGTGGATATAGGGATACTCAATAGATCACGAGCCATTGAAGCAACTTCAGGATAACGAAACTGATTTGCTTTCCAATAATCAAGCACATTCAATTCAATTTCAGTAGCCATCCTTGGCTCCTCTAAATAAAGCTCCAATTGTGATTTTTGTGTATTGGCACCTAACTCTTCAATTTCACAAATATTAAATTCCTACAGTGTTAGAAAATAAAAATTTCAATAAGATTATTTTTCAAAAAATTATAAATAATCACTAATTAACACAAATACAAACAATTAAAATTAATAAAAAATTTAAGAGTTATTTACTTTCAAAATGGAACTAGCTGTCTTTCTAAAAGAAATGACATCTTCTCCAACACCACAAGATGTGTTACTCTTTTCTTTCTCCAAAGAATGTGTAGAAGATGTCAAAGATCTTTTTTGAACATACTCCTTAAATATTGAAAATAATTTGCTCTTCACACGTATAAACTCACTAGAACCACTTGCTCCATAAATTTTTCTATAACACCAATCTACCAATTGAAGCTTATATCGAGGATCCACAACCACTGCAATGGCTAATATCAAACTAAATTCTGACCAATACTTCTCAAATTTTTTAAGCATTTGATTAGCCATGGTTCTCAAGTAATCATCCTCACTTTCAATATTTTCCTTCAATGTAACATAACAAAAGAAAACCGAGGAAAAGTACAAATTTGAAGTAGGATATTTAGTGCCCGAAAATATGCAAGTGATATCATAAAACAAACCCAAGAATCTACTTATCTTTTCAATCTTCTCCCACTCATGACTAGAAGGACAACTTTTATAATTTGAATCAGTTAGCTCCAAATGACAAAAGGCACGTCGATAGTACAATGCACTTTCAAGCATTAAATATGTAGAGTTCCATCTAGTAGGCACATCTTGCCTCAAACCTCTCTTAGAGTCCATTGACAACAATTTAACACATTCTAAAAACTTCTGTTTTCTTACTTGTGACCCTCTTACATATTTAATACTTTCCCGAATCTTATGAACAACATTATCAATATCTTTCAACCCATCTTGTACTACCAAATTAATGATATGAACACAACATCTAAGGTGAAAAAAATCACCATCACAAACTACAGCCCCCTTTAATTGCAATTGAGTAACTAACATATCAACAGAGACATCATTGGCAGAAGCATTATCCAAAGTTAAAGAAAATAACTTTGTCTCAATTCCCCATTCACATAACAAAGAGTATAGTTTTTCTGCCAATGCTATACCGGTATGTGAAGGTGGCATATAACAGAAATTTAACACTCTCTTTTGCAAGATCCACTCTTTGTCAATGAAATGGCAAGTAAGACATATATATCCATCAGTAGTTGCAGAAGTCCATAAATCAGAAGTCAAACAAATTCTACCAGGAGTTGCATCCAACATGCATTTTATCCTACATTTTTCCTTCAAATGCATTTTAAGAACATCCGACTTAGCAGTATTTCTAGAAACAAGTTGTATATCAGGATGTAAATATTGAAATATGGTTCTAATTCCCTCATATTCAACAAATTGGAAAGGCAAATCATGCATGATTATGGCCGAAGTTACCAATTCTCGAAAATGCTCAAAGTTAAATTTAGATGCATTCAATGAGATAGTCCCTCTATCTTGAGATATCAATAATTGACCAATATCACGAGTGTCTCTTTTCACACAATTTTTCAAATGACGCACCAAATTTCCCGTTCCATATTTACTATCACAAAGATAAATGGTACCACAATCTTTACATTTACATTTTTGCTTACCATCAACATCCAAAGGAAGCACATCAAAGTAAGACCAAACCTTTGAAGTGAGTTTTCTCTTGCGTTTCACTTTATGCCCACTTGTGACTCCCTCCATAGGACTTGCAACATCTTCTAAATTAATAGGCATTTCAAAGCTACTTGATTCAAGATTTATTTGAAGTCCATCCATGTTTATCTACATGTTTTCAAACCAAAAAAAATTATATATTAAAATAAAATATTATAACAACCTTATAATAAACATGTATATAATTTTTTGTTTCCAAATCACAAAGCAAAATATATTCACACATATGCACATATATAATTTTTTCATTTCCCAAGCTATAAGAGGTACAAAATGGCTAAATATCTATGCAATCTTCCAAATTAGTACTTCCAAGTTCCAACAATGACAATTTAGCTAATATGCATTGTCATTTCTTATTTGAGTCATCAACATTTTTTAAAGTTAAAATTTGTCTAATTCTTTCCTTTTTAATCTATACACTACTCAAGCATATGAAGTAAAATACAATATAAAATGTATTCTAAACTACAAAATAAAAATGAAGCAAGAGAAAATGAGAAATACCACAAAAATGAAGAGGATCGAGAGCATTAACAAATTGTTTCTTGATAAATACCAACTCTAACATAAGCATTTACATATATAGGAGATAGATTAACTAAAAAGACCAAAAAAATTATATTACATTCATTTTATAACCACAAATATTAAGAATAAATATGTAAAAGTAACATTAATTAATTGGAGAGTAAGGAAAAGAAAATTATCTAAAAACCATATCTGTCCATTTAGAACCACAAATATATAGAGCAAATTTATAAGATTAATACCAATTAATTGAAGAAGATGTAATTATTTACCTTTTTAGCGGCAATCTAATTATTGCTTCATGCTGTCCAATTCTTATTAATCATTTTTTTTTTCAGCCAAAAGAACGTAATTGGTCAAACCAAATAGGTACCCCTTTTCTTTTTGCCCCTTTCATACACATGTTAAAGCAGCCAAAAAAAAATTTACATCCTTAAAACTCTTCATCCCCAAGTGGGTCACTGTAAAATAATTTCTTGAAAAACTAGAAACCAAATTAATCTCCTACCCCAAAAAGAAAGAGGGAAAAGAAAGAGATAAAGAATGGAGTAGCACGAGTAGTAGTGGTATTAGGCATTATTTTTCACATCAGGTGCATGTGCAAATGCTATTGGAAGAGTCTTTCTTTCTTTTATATATATATATATATATATATGTATGTTTAATTTGTTATTTTTACTTTTAAATGTCATGTGCTGAGATGCTTTTTAATCATTAGTGGGGGAAAGATAAAGTTTCTGACAACTTGTTTAATTTGGTATTTTTACTTTTTAATCATTAGTGGGGGAAAGACAGTTTGTGATGGTGATTTTTTTCATCTTAGATGTTGTGCTCATATCATTAATTTGGTAGTACAAGATGGGTTGAAAGATATTGATAATGTTGTTCATAAGATTCGGGAAAGTATTAAATATGTAAGAGGGTCACAAGTAAGAAAACAGAAGTTTTTAGAATGTGTTAAATTGTTGTCAATGGACTCTAAGAGAGGTTTGAGGCAAGATGTGCCTACTAGATGGAACTCTACATATTTAATGCTTGAAAGTGCATTGTACTATCGACGTGCCTTTTGTCATTTGGAGCTAACTGATTCAAATTATAAAAGTTGTCCTTCTAGTCATGAGTGGGAGAAGATTGAAAAGATAAGTAGATTCTTGGGTTTGTTTTATGATATCACTTGCATATTTTCGGGCACTAAATATCCTACTTCAAATTTGTACTTTTCCTCGGTTTTCTTTTGTTATGTTACATTGAAGGAAAATATTGAAAGTGAGGATGATTACTTGAGAACCATGGCTAATCAAATGCTTAAAAAATTTGAGAAGTATTGGTCAGAATTTAGTTTGATATTAGCCATTGCAGTGGTTGTGGATCCTCGATATAAGCTTCAATTGGTAGATTGGTGTTATAGAAAAATTTATGGAGCAAGTGGTTCTAGTGAGTTTATACGTGTGAAGAGCAAATTATTTTCAATATTTAAGGAGTATGTTCAAAAAAGATCTTTGACATCTTCTACACATTCTTTGGAGAAAGAAAAGAGTAACACATCTTGTGGTGTTGGAGAAGATGTCATTTCTTTTAGAAAGACAGCTAGTTCCATTTTGAAAGTAAATAACTCTTAAATTTTTTATTAATTTTAATTGTTTGTATTTGTGTTAATTAGTGATTATTTATAATTTTTTGAAAAATAATCTTATTGAAATTTTTATTTTCTAACACTGTAGGAATTTAATATTTGTGAAATTGAAGAGTTAGGTGCCAATACACAAAAATCACAATTGGAGCTTTATTTAGAGGAGCCAAGGATGGCTACTGAAATTGAATTGAATGTGCTTGATTATTGGAAAGCAAATCAGTTTCGTTATCCTGAAGTTGCTTCAATGGCTCGTGATCTATTGAGTATCCCTATATCCACCGTTGCTTCTGAATCTGCTTTTAGCATTGGTGGACGAGTATTAGATCAATTTCGTAGTTCATTAAAGCCTAGCACTGTTGAAGCGATAGTTTGTACAAGAGATTGGTTATTTGGGCAAAGAGGTAATTATTTTTATTAATGTTTTCTTTATTTCATTTGCATATATTAATAATTTTTTTGTTTCACTAATTTATTTTATTAATGATTTTTTTGTTTCACTAATTTATGGAATGCAAGAAAAATTTGAAGCACAACTTGAGGATGTTACTGAAGATGTTTTGAGCTGTGATATCAATAAAGAAGAATCTTCAAGTCAATGCTCTAATTATGCTAATACTCAAGCATAAGGTAATATCAATGTTAAAATTTATTTAATTTATTTTATTTTATTTTAACATTTTAACTTTTGTATTATATTTAATTGATTTTTTATTTATTTATTTTGATATTATGATCCCAGGCTGGATTGTTGAGCACCAAAAATCGACATATTTGGTTTGGAATGTGGACATCGATAAATAAATTTGGAGCATAATGATAGTTATGTCCTTTTTCCTTTGGTTTTATATGTATTATGATAACAATTTGATACCATTTATTTTATTTTGTATTGGTGTTTTACTATTATTAGGACATTAAATTTTATGTTGGTGTATTGAATTTGTCTTTTTTAGCACATATTAAGACTTATGTATTGTGAATTATAATTTTTGGCATTTTAAATAAGTTATTTTAATAAATAGGTTAGTTTTCGGGTTAATAGGTTAATTTTCGAGTTAACGGGTTAATCGATTAGTTTTCGGGTTAATAGGTCAATTTCAGGTTAACGGGTTAATAGATCAACACGACCGTTAAAATAATCGTGTTAAACGGGTCGTGTCGTGTTGACCTGTTTATAAACAGGTCGGGTTAGTGTTTTGGATACTTGACACGATTAATAAATGGGTCGTGTTCGGGTTAGGCATTTTTGACACGATTATTAAACGGGTTGACACGAACACGACCCACGAACCCGAATTGCCAGGTATACCGGGGATGTCTGAAGGAATGAAATTTTTGTCAAATAAAAGAGATAGCAGTTGCAGCGTCGACCAAGATTCAGATACAACCAAATATATCAGTACAAAATGAATTGAAAGTGACAAAAGAGAATCTACAGAGAACTAAATTTGAAAGTTTAGCATGACTCACCGTTCGTCAAGAATCTGCAGAGAACTCTCAAAGACCCTGTAATGCCGAACCCAAATCGTTCTCCTTTGTTCTTTCAACTGTCAGTTGCTTCAACAGTTCAACTCTCAAACGACTCACTGTTCTCCTTTGTTCTTAGAGAAGAAGCAGGAGGTAGAGGAAGGAGGCTTTGATGGCTGATGGAGATTGGAGATGGGGCTGGCTGGTGAGGCAGAGAAAAGAAGCAGGGGGTAGAGGAAGGAGGCTTTGATGGATGATGGAGTTTGGAGATGGGGCTGGCTGGTGAGACAGAGAGAAGAAGCAGGGGTAGAGGAAGGAGGCTTTGATGGCTGATGGAGATTGGAGATGGGGCTGGCTGGTGTGGTCTGTGGTGGCTGCGTTGTGTGCTGGAGAATAAGATGCAAAATTGAAAAATAGGGCTTGACTCTCGACTTTTGAGTTTTAGATCTGAATTTTTTTTGTTTTATTAAAAATATATTTTTTGTTTTTAAAAAATTAATAATAGAAAATTATTTGTATAAAATTTTTAATTTCTAATATTTTTTAATTATTAAATATTATATTAGTAATAAAATATTAATTTAATATTAAATTTAAATGGGTTGTAATAGGTGTATAATCGTATCGGGTTGAAACTGACCCGTTTAATAAATGGATCGTAACGGGTCAATTTCGAGTTAAACAGGTCAACCCGAAAATGACACGATTAATAATCGTGTTAAACGGGTTGACCCGATTATGACCCGAACCCATTTATAATAAACCCAAACCCATTTATTCCGTGTCGTTTTCGAGTCGTGTCACCGTGTCATGACCTAAATTGCCAAGGTCTAGTTCAACCCAACTCTAACAAAAATTCAACACAAAGACAAATTCAAATGGAAATACCAATAACTAAATATTACACTTTTTGATCCAAGGACTCTAAACCATAAAAAAGTTTATTTTGGAATAAACAGTGATTTAACAAATGCTTGTGGAGTACGCTAGATTGGGCCCAGTGGTAGAATCATTAAAAGTACTTCTCTAGGTTAAGGTTCTTGTTATTGCCTTTGGTAAAAAATTCCCCTTGTCCCAAAGTTGTCATTAAACCCAAAAAAAAAAAAAAAAAAAAAAAAAGAACATAACAAATACTTGCGGAAAGAAAAAGAGGGCAATTGGTTTCTTTGGTTAAATTGAGAAGTTTGATTTAACCAAATCTTTAGGCAAAGAACGTATTGGATTTATTGTTTTGGTCCAAAAAGACAATCATAGATGAACTGCATGTTTTACTAGATTTGTTTGTTTTTATTTTTATTTTTATTTTTTATCGTAGCATGGTTATTAAATTAGTATATATACAAGTGGTCAATCACTTTAATTGGGACATTGAACATGATATTTTACAAGTATCAGTAAAACCAGAAAAGTATTACTAAAAAATAATTTTCCACACCATAATAGAAAGACTCTACCAAAATAAATAATAATAATAATAATAATAATAATAACCATATATATAAAAAAAAAAGTAAACCAGAGAAGTTCCTTGTAATGAAACCAAGTCCCTGTTGGAGGGCCAAGTTTTATATGCCGGTCAAGCGGGTAATTTTTTTCTGATAAGACATGCAAGCTGGTGAAGCATAGGAATTTTCCACCAAGGTAACTATGTACCCCACTTGTGCACTTTTTTATTCCACAAGAACTTATTCTCAGCCTCTAAAGTGAATAGTACTCTTAAATCACAATATAATTTGTAGTAAGCGTACCGAATAATATATATTGAGTTTGTTTTCTAATATATTCCCTTATATGTAAGCCCATAAAAAAAAGAAAGTTTCTTACACGTGAGAAATAATGTGTGAAATAATGCAAATAATAGTTCAACTCAATTTTGACAAAAATTCAACACAAATACAAATTCAAATGGGAATACCAACAATCAAGTACAAGACTTTTTGATCACAAAATTCTAAAGTATAATAAGTTTTTTTTTTTTTTTTTTTTTTGGGGGGCATAGACGGTTATTTAACAAATAGTACATGTGGAGTATTTGAGATTTGACTTAGCGGTAAAATTATTGAAAGTACTTCTCCAGGTTTTTTCTTGACCTTGATCTTGGTAAAAAATCCCCCTTGTCCCAAATGTCATTAAAAAAGAAAAAAGAAAAAAAATGAAATCGAAACATAACAATACTTGCTGAAAGAGAAAGAGAGCAATTGGAAATCCGTTTTTGTTTAGTGAGTTTGAGAAGTTTGTCTGAACCATATCTCAAGGCTTTCATTGCTATATATATATATATATATATATTGGATAAGATAGTCGTTAATTGATATTTATATTTATGTTGCTCTCTGGAAAAAATTTTCTTGAACAATTCTTGTTTCCTGTAGATATCGTTATTTAGTTTTTTATTTTTGGTGACATTATACGGTGAAATGTTAATTTTGTAGAAGCACGTGGAAAAGCTGTGCGTACATCAAAGACAATGGGTATCATTTTCTTCATTAGTATCTCTAAACTTTTTCTTTTTTGCATTTTAGTCTTTTGAATTTAATTTCTTTTGAAAGTAAAATTTTCTTGAACTCCATAAACAAAGCATAATAATCCATGACCCTGTTGACCAAAAAAGAAAAAAAATAAAAAATCCATGGCCTTTATTTTTAGCTCCTTAACTGTCCATGATCCTAATCACCAGTTCGGTTGCCCCATCTCCAATGATAAAAAAAAAAAAAAGAGAAAAAAAAAGAAAAAAGAAAAAAAGAAAGATGAAAAAAGCGCCTTTCTGTGCAAACTAAATATATCTACAAAGAACTAAAAATTTCTTTTTACATATTAAATGTTTATACTATATTATCATGTGCCACTGTTTTCTATTTCTTTATTTTTTATTTTTTATTTCTTATTTTTCTTAACTTATGAATACCAACAATCAAGTATAAATTAAAGTACTATTTATAGACCAGTTGCACGATCTTTCTGTTTTTCTTAGTAAATGCTGGGTGCCCTTTTGTTTGGTCTTGTAAATGTGCATTGATTCATATCTAAGCTTCCAAAAAAAATTGTTAAGCAAAAAAAAAAAAGAAAAAGAAAAAACAAGTTAAAAAAAAAAGTAGGTTAACTCTCAGTATAAACTTTTTTTTTTTTTTTTTTTTCTTTTCCCCTTCTTCTTCTTTGGTTACAGCTACAGCCACTGCATGTGCTGGATTAATAGCTCTGGTGGTTTCGATCTACTGCTTAATGAGAAAATTCACATCCATTAATAAGTTTATTTTCTTCTGGAAGAAACCACATGAAGCTCATCAAAATGTTAAGGCCTTCCTGAGAATGCATGGACACCTTTCCACTAGAAGATATAGTTACTTAGATGTTAAGAAAATGACCAATTCTTTCACTGACAAAATCGGTCAAGGGGGCTATGGTTTTGCATACAAAGAAAAATTGCAGAACGGTCAATTTGTTGCTCTGAAGGTATTAAACAAGTCAAATGGTAATGGAGAAGAATTTGTCAATGAGATTGCAACTACTAGTAGGACTTCCCTTGTAAACATTGTGGCTCTGTTGGGTTTTTGTTTTGACAGTTCAAAAGAGCTCTAATTTGTGAGTTCATGCCTAATGGATCTCTCGAGAAATTCATTTTTAAAGAAAATAACAACCACAAGGAAAATCATCAATTGGAGTGGGGAGCATTGTAACGAATTTCACTCAGCATTGCTCGAGGGCTTGAGTACTCGCACCGTGGTTGCAACAGAAGAATTCTGCACTTTGATATCAAGCCTCATATCATAACATATCCTCTGATTTTGGCCTTGCTAAAGTCTGTATTAGAAAAGAGAGTATCTTATCAATGTTAGAAGCAAGAGGAACTATTGGATATAATGTTCCTGAAGTACTTTGTAGAAGTTTTGGAGGGGTTTCACAAATCTGATGTGTACAGCTATGGAATGATGGTTATGGAAATGGTTGGAGGAAGAAAAAAAACGTAAGTATTGGAGCTGTCCATGTTGGTCTCCACTCTGCCTTTTATGCATCCAATTCAGAGGTCAAAACTCAAGAGATAAATCCCAATAATTACAATACACGGATGTCTGATTTCTTCATCTCATAAAAAAAATATGAAGTTCTTGCAAGGGGTTGAAAGTTTTACCATAAATTCTCATTCACAGAGGTAATCAGTTGTGAAGGTGATTTGTGTTCCTTTCTGTACTACTTCTCCTTGCTAGACTGTTCGAATCAGCCTGACCTTTCTAGATGTACAATATATGTACCCTTCTTCCCATAAACGTGGGCATGGACAAAGATAAAATTGAACTTTTGGTCTGATGGCATTAGTCGGTTAAAAAAATTTATAATTGTTTCTTATAATATTTGATGGATCACTATTTAGGAAGCTTTAATAATAGGGGTAAAAGCATAACATGGTTAGGGCTCTGCTATTGGGGAAGATACCCTGTGATTCTGCTAACAAGCTATCTATAGAAGCATCTTGGCTGTTGGAATTGTGGAAGAAGTTTTTTGACAAGGCTCAGCAATGCTTGTTGAAAGCCTGAAAGGTTTGTGCCTTTTGCTTAGGTGAAGTTTGATTCTTGCATTGTTGTGCAGTGTAGATCACAGCCATGTATTTCATGTAAATATTTTGTTGAATGCTTTTTTGTCATTCTGCTAGACTTCTTTTATCTCATCAAATCTAAAGACATGTTCCCCTATGAGACAGGAATTTGTTCAATCCCAAATGTTCGCAGTTGAGAAAGCATAATTCAACTTTTGCACATTGTTGCAATTAATATTAAGAGGGAAGGTTTTCTACATTCACTTCCATGTAATTGTCATTGTACCCATATCTGAATGTCTATCTGTTAATGGTAACTCATTTGGGTCATGAGTCATCACATTCAATTTCCTATCCTTGCACTTCATCATACGACGTAACAACTTATAAAACACTTTTTTTTTTTTTTTGGATTTTTGGTAAAATTCATTTTTTTATGTGTGAAATACATGGGTATCAATCGTAGACGAACCGTTTTACAAGGAATATTTTTTCTTCTTCTTTCTCGTACTATGGCTGTTAAATTACTATAAATATTATTGGTTTAAATTAGTATAAATACTATTGGTTGATTATAGTTTAACATGGATATCAAACATATTAGACTTTTTTTTTTTTTTTTTTTAAAAACCACTTTACAAGTCTCAGTAACCAGAGAAGTTCCTTGTAATGAAACCAAGTACCTATTTGGAACCAAAGTTTTAATTATATGCCGGTCAAGTGGGTAAACTTTCTCAAGTATGTAAGACAAGCTGGTAAAATAGGAATTTTCCACTAAGTTAACTATGTACCCCACCTATTATTATTATTATTATTATTATTTAGTGTCAGCCTCAGAAGTCAATATTTGTGGAAAGAAAAATAGGGCAATACAGCATTAATGCCGTTTGTTAATATGTTCAGTTTTTGTTTTTTGTTTTTATTTTTGTATTGTAAATTGTGTATAGTTTGCTTAATTTAATTGTCTGTGAGTATTAATTGGTGGTAGTTAGAGTTTGTTAGATATGTCAATTAATTACAAATGTTAAAAAAAAAAAAAAAAAAAAACTGCACATGTAAACAAACAGCACCGTAGGAAATCCTTTTTTGGATTATTGGTGGAGAAGTTGGCTTAAACAAGTGTTAGGAAGACCCTAATATTGTAAAAGAAAGGTAGAGCTTTATCCGGGTGCCCAGTTGAGAAGTTTTAAATATGGCTGCAGAACCTTTGTTTGTTGAGTACTTCCTTCTCACTCGTCTTATGCTGTTTAGCTCGGCTTGACAATAGTGATACACTAAGAGAAGCCATGGTTGTAAAACCCTCTGCTTGTACTAAGCTCGAAGGTGGGCGGAAGATACTAATGAAGCGAGGAGGAGATAAGTACTAGACGAGTTTCAGATGAATCGAAGCTTTTCACTCGCTTTTTTTTTTGTCTTCTGACTTATCGAGTCTGAGTTTGCTAATTCCAAGTTTCTTGAGTGGCAAGAAAAGGGTTTCTTTTAACATGGATGATGCAGCTGATCTGGACTTGGAACTATTGGAATTTGGCATTTTTGGTGCTGATGCTTAAATTATTTGTTTTATAGACTTATTTAGTATCTTTGTTTAATTAGAGCTCAGTTCTGTTACTTATTTTGACCAAGCTCTAGCTAACTTTCTCTAATTTTGTATTATTGTTTCTTTTCGTTGTATAGCTTGCAATAGGAAAGTCTGTAAACAGAATATATACATATATATATATATATATATATATATTGGATTTATGAAATTGATATTCTTTCTTGGAAAGGAAACACTTATGGTCTCAAACAAATTACATGATATACATTTCTTTTTGGTTGAATTAATGGTGATGAACTATACAATCACGGATAGTCCTTGC
Source organism: Ziziphus jujuba (assembly GCF_031755915.1). Lineage (NCBI taxonomy): Eukaryota > Viridiplantae > Streptophyta > Magnoliopsida > Rosales > Rhamnaceae > Ziziphus > Ziziphus jujuba. The sequence continues at coordinate 21,805,568 of NC_083390.1, forward strand.
TCTATTTATCTTTTCAATCACAAAAGCGGATAATATATAATATAAAATTAAGACCCATATATATATATATATATATATATATATTCATTATATCGATTTAATTCTTTATTTCCTGTAAACCAAAACCAAAATTAGAAAAGGTGAGGCTTTCCGAACGAGTATTAGTCAAACATGATACCCAGGAAAGGGCTGGTGCCTGGTGCTACTCTACAATCTGCAGTCAGTCAGCTGGGGATTATAACGAGCAGAGACGAGAAAGGAACCAATAAAAAAAAAAAAAAAAAAAGGGTCTTGATTTATATTAAGCATATATTTTAGTTTAGTTTATTTTTTCTGCTTTGGCATCTTTGCTATTGGATACCCATGTTTATATATATATATATATATAAAGAAAAATGTTTAGATTGAAGATGGTTCTTTGTAGCTTTTATACTTATTTAAAAGGATCACTGCAAGAAAAACAAGTTTTTACAACGATATGTTGGTAATTATTACTTTTCTTTTTTATGAAGATTAAAAATTAATTTTGTATAAAATATTTTCATTAAAACAAATAAAAGTTGAGGAATGCATGTTCCATATCTTAGTGAAATGCCTGCAGGGTCTATCCATGTTGCAGAAAGTATGCGTGTAGCAGAATTTACTGTCTTGGAAAACATATTAATTTACAAGTCAGTGACCAGACAACGCTCTTTCAAATCAAGTCTCCATACTGTCCCCGAGTGAAGAACCAATCTTTACTTAGTAGTCTAAGCTAGTGAAAAAAAGGAATTTTCCACCTGGACAGCCTACAAGTCAATACTCAGTGGAAAGGAAAACAGAGGAATGTTATTCATTAAAAATAAACAGAGGTATGTTTCATTTGGACGGCCTCTGTTTCGTATTATTTGTGTTTGTTCTCACTCATCTTGTGCTGCTGAGCTGGGGTGAAGAAGAGATGTACGGTCCAATTCATTGCCAAACATTTCACTGTAGAAAGCTAGGCAAAATTGGCTGGCCTTATTATGATAAGAGGCGGCATGGAACGGCACGGTTTACAGAATTGATTGCTTGGAACAAAATAATTGGAAGGGGACTGTAATGAAGTTTCCAACATCTCTCAGAGAGGTTATACATTCATCAATAATGACAAAAAGTTCAAGAAAGAATTTGCGAATCCCCATAGATATGAATCTTTGGAAAATTTTGGTCTTCCAATCCCTTCCATGCTATTTAATGTGTTCTTCACCAAATATTGTGTGAATGGATGCTTCAACATCAGGGATAGTTTATCAAATAGTAGCCTTTTTTGTCCTAGATAAGTTGGTTTTCTAGGTTATTGAAAGTTAACTCAATACAAAAAAATCATTCATAGCATCAAGAAAGACAGAAACTCATAGAAAACACACTAGGATTTTACGAGGTTCAATCTTTAAAAGATCTACATCCTCGGTGAACTCCATCCAAGAAGTTCTTACACTATGAACAATGAACAGTGATCAATACAACAACTTTTCTTTCTTTATGATGGTTATCTATACCCTGCAAACCAACCCTGAAATCCCTTTTACAACCTCTCACTTTCTCACAAAACCACTCACCCAGAATGGCCTAATCAATCTAGAGAAAGAGATGATAAACTCAGAGAAAAGAGGAGTTTACAACTAGAAAAGAAAAAGAACAAGAAGCTGAAAGTTGCTTTTTGATCGAGAGCTTAATCGAATGAATAAATTGGTTATGTTTCTGTAGTTTTATAACCAAAACAGAAAACTAACTTGTTGACTCATCATAACCACCTTAAGTGTAACGGCGCCATTTCACAACTGAAGCAAAAACAGATATAAGAAACATTGACTTTGACTCCTCTCAATTGAATCACAACAAGCATACTCCACCTTGATTCAAGTGAGAGGGAAAATTGTACAAGACTCCTTGGACTTCTTAGTTCATTAATTTTAACCTCTCAGCCAGGTTCAACTCTTAGCAAACTTTTGCAAGTTTCAAGTTTGCTGACTGGAAGAACTTTAGTTCCCATATTTGCTGGATTATATGCTATTGCGACTTTCTCCAAACCAATAACGCCTTCATTCACAACATCCCTTGTGAAATGGTACTTCACTTTAACATGCTTTGTTTGATCATGATAAATAGGATTTTTACACAAATGAATTGAGCTTTGACTGTCTGAATATACAGTAACTTTTCCTTTTAAAAGCTTCAATTCTGCACTTTAACCACAAAGCCTCTTTCATAGCTTCTGCAGTAGCAATATATTCAGCTTCGGTTGATGATAATGCCACTCTTGATTGTAACCTAGACTTCCAGCTGATGCAATTATTACAAAGTGTAAATATGACCTTCTTCTATCTTTGTCACTTGCATAATCAGAGTCTACATATCCTTTGAGAACCACACCTTCTTTGTAGTGACTAAACATCAAGCCAACATCATAAGTCCCCTTAAGGTATTTTAGAAGCCATTGAAGAGCCTCCCAATGTTTTCTTCCAGGATTTTCCATATATCTACTAAGAACACTGATTGCATAAGCTAGATCAAGCCTTGTACAGATCATAACATACATAACAAACCCTATTGCACTTGCATAAGGCACATTATTGATGTCTTTTTCTTCTTCTTCGGTTTGAGGACACAAACTAGTAGATAACTTGAAATGATTCTCAAGTGGTACATTTTTTGAATTTGTAGCACTCATAGAAAACTTAGAGAATAATTCTTGAACATAACTCTTCTGATTCAAGAAAAGCTGATTCTTCAATTTGTCCCTTTTAGTATTCATGCCTAAAATTTTCTTTACTGGTCTAAGCTTCTTCATGTCAAATTCAGCCTTCAACTCATCTTTAAGGACCTTGATATTCTCCATACTTAGACCAGTCAATAACATGTCATCTAGATATAGTAGTAAGTAGACTGACTCATGATAGTTTTTACCCTTGTGATATAGACAACTATCATAGTTGCTCCTTTTAAATCCAACTTTTAAAACATACATGTCAAATCTTCTATACCACTGCCGTGGAGACTGTTTCAATCCATACAATGACCTCTTCAGCAAGCAAACCATCTCCTTACTCGAGCTTGAGACCTCAAAACCTTAAGGTTGTTTCATATATATAATCTCATCAAGCTCACCATGTAGAAACGCTGTTTTTACATCAAGTTGTTCCAGCTCCCAATTGAAATGAGCAACTAATGACAAAATCATCTTAATAGTTGTGTACGTCACTACAGGTGAGAAAATTTCAGTATAATCTATCCTTGTACCTGTGTGAATCCCTTGGTAACTAATTTTGCCTTAAATCTGACTGGATCAGCATTTGATATCCCCTCTTTTACTCTAAAAATCCATTTGCAGTCAATTACCTTCTGAGTTGTAGGTTTTGGAACCAACATCCATGTCTTATTCTTGTGTAATGACTCCAATTTTTCTAACATAGCCTTATACCACAATCTAGAATGCTTACTTTTTATAGCTTCAAAATAGGACTTGGGTTTCTCATCAGCAAGTTTCTGAAAACATACTAGAGCAAACATAGTGGAGTTAGAAGAAATAAATTTGACAGAAGGTTTTTACCACTCTCCTTTGCCAATCTCTGGCCAGCTGGTAATATTGGAGACGATTAGTGCCTTTAATAATTGATTCTTCTTCAGTTTCTTAATCTGGTTGCTCATTTGTAGATTCTAGAAGTTGTATTTCAGCTTCAACTTTCATTTGAGTTACTTGGTCTTCCTTTGCCTTCATATATGGCTCCACCTCAAACTAAGCTGACTTATCTTTGGTGGAAATTTCAGTCCTTGTATCCTCATTACTCAAGCAAGGCATAATATTTTCATTAAAAATAACATCCCTACCTATTATGGTCTTAAAACCTTTCAATTCTCTAACCCGCAGCCTTTATCCTTTAACTCCCTCGGGATAATCTAGAAAAATGCACTTCAATAATCTAGGTTCAAGTTTTCCTTCACTTTGATGAGCATACGCTGCACATCCAAAGATTTTAGCTTAGTATAGTCTGCTGGTTTGTCTATCCACATTTCTTCAGGAGTTTTAAATTTTATAGTTGTTGATGGACACCTATTCACCAAATAAGTTGCTGTCATAATAGCTTCATCCCAAAATAGTTTTGGTAGACCAGAACTTAGCAACATGCACCTAACCTTGTCGTGTAAGGTCCTATTCATCCTCTCAGCAAATATATTTTGTTGAGGAGTATAACTAACTGTCCTATGCTTAAGAATTCCAACATCTTTGTAGAAATTGTCAAATTCTAGATTACAAAACTCCAGCCCATTATCAGATTTTAACATTTTCAATTTTTTTCCTGTTTGGTTTTGAACCAAAGAATGCCAATGTTTAAATTTAGCAAAAGCATCACTTTTATGTTTTAACAGAAAAATCCAAACTTTTCTGGAAAAGTCATCAACAATTGAAAGAAAATACCTGTTACCTCCATGTGTAGGTGTGCTGGCTGGTCCCCATAGATCTGCATGTGCATAGTCCACTATTAAAGTAGCTTTATGAGTTCCTAACTTAAAACTCAACTGGTGTTGCTTTCCCAATATGCAGTGCTCACAAAATTCCATCTTGCTAATTTTATTCTTTCTAAACAGCCCTTGCTTGTTGAGAATCTGAAGACTTTTCTTACTGATATGTCCCAACCTCTATTGCCACAGTTGGGTTTCATCTTGATTTGAACCCATAGCTACTGCATTAATCCCAGTTACTGTTTTTCCTTGCAAAACATGCAACCCATTTCTCTTGATTCCTCTCATAATAGTAAGAGCACCTTTACTGATCTTTATGGAGCCATTTTCAAACTTAAAATTATAAACAGATTCATCCAAGACTCCAAGTGAAATGAGGTTTCTTTGCATTTCAGGAACAAATCTTACACTGCTTAAGATCCTTATCACTCCATCACTCATTCTAATAGGAATATCTCCTATTCTAGTCACATTGCAAGCTTGATTATTACCCAACAGTATTTGACTACCATTTAAGTTTCGAAAATTAACAAGCCAATCTTGTCTTGGACACATATGGAAGGCACACCTGGAATCCAGAATCCATTCTTGACTTGTTTGATCCATTGAGACAGCCAAGACATCTCCAATGTCATCTTCATTGCTTACTACAGCAGCATCTCCATTTTTAGAACGTTTCTCTTTATTTTCTTTATTTATCATCTTGTAGCAATCTTTAATGAGATGACCTTCTTTCTGGCAATAATAACATTTTCTTCCTCTACCTCTTGACTTAGATCTAGACTTGTCTCTAGATTTTACCCTAAAATTGTTATTAAAGCCTTTTGAGTTTCTAATAGGATTTCTCCTCTAGTAATCAGATCTTCCCCACTAGTGTCAAGCCTTTCAATTTTCATTTTCAGCTCTTTTGCTCTTAAAGAATTTATAACAATACCTGTAGCTAAGATCTATCTACCATACTTAATTGCATTCTTAATATCCTTACAACTACAAGAAAGGGAATTTAATAGAATCACTGCATGATGTTCATCAGTGAACTTTTCATTACAGTTAGCCAGATCTAAACCCAATTTGTTAAACTCATCAAGATTCTCCTCTAAGTCCTTTGTTGGATTCATTTTGAAACCAAAGAACTTTTCCAGCAAATATATTTTATATGACAAAGATTTAACCAAATATAATTGTTCCAATCTACTCCAAATTTCATAAGTGGTCTTAGAATCATTTACCTTCCTCAAGATGTGCTGTCAGATAGATGTAAAATCATGGTGTTGTAGGCATTTTATCAATTTCTTTCCTTTGCTCTTTTGTGAGACTCTCTGGAAAAGACCCATCTATAGCTTTGGCAACTTTCTGTTGCACTAGGACTGTCTTCATCTTCTGCCTCCATAAAAGGAAGTCTCCTTTTCCATTGAAGACCTTTAACTCTACCTTCGACTCCATTTAGCCTTCTGGTTTGTCACTCAGGAATTTCTTTGAACAGATGATAGGCAAACGTTTCTTTCTTGTGAATGAGTATAACAAACAGCTTTGATACCACTATTGAAAGTTAACTCAATACAGAAAATCATTCACAGCATCAAGAAAGATAGAAACACACAGAAAACACACTAGGATTTTACGAGGTTGGATCTAGAAAAGATTTACGTCCTCCGTGAACTCCATCCAAGAAGTTCTTACACTATGAACAATGAACAATGATCAATACAGCAACTTCTCTTTCTCTGTGATGGTTATCTATACCCTGTAAACCAACCCTGAAACTCCTTTTACAACCTCTCACTTTCTCACAAAACCATTCGCCTAGAATGGCCTAATCAGTCTAGAAAGAGATGATAAACTCAGAGAAAAGAGGGGTTTACAACCAGAAAAGAAAAAGAACAAGAAGCTGGAAGTTTCTTTTTGATCGAGAGCTTAATCGAATGAATAAATTGGTTCTGTTTCTGCAGTTTTATAACCAAAACAGAAAACTAACTTGCTGACTCATCATAACCACCTTAAGTGCAATGGCACCGTTTCACAACTAAAGCAAAACAGATACAAAAAATGTTGACTTTGACTCCTCTCAATTGAATCACAACTAGCATAGGTCCTTGTTGATGTTGAAACACATTTACTTGAAACATAAGTTGCAAGTGACATTTAACCTTTGCATATTGCAAAATAATCATGCTTTTGCTCTTGTTTTGCTTTATATCTTAGAAAGCTTCCTATATGTCTCTTAATTGATTTCAGAATCATTGGTTTGTTAATGTTAAAACTATCATTCTTGCAGGCTAGGAACTGATGACACCATGGCACAGTCAACATCTGGCCTGTTCATTTGTGCTATATGTCAAGTTAATCTTGCGTCAAGCGAGGGCATCTCGGTTAATGCTAGATCTATCTTCTCCTTGAGCTCAAAGCCCTAGTAAGGGCCTTTCCTCTGTGCTGATTGCCGTAATAAGAAGGACGCTGTGGAAGGAAAACGTCCCAGTGGAGTGCAAGTTGCATAACCCCTATTGTTTACCCCTCATTCTTTAATCCTTCATTCAAAATTTTTTTTTCCACTTTAAAATCCATATTTGTAGGCCAGTCAATTGTTTGAAATCTTACTTTGCTATTGCATCAAATGTATGTAATCTATAATGTAATCCAAAAACAATGCGAAATGAGTTTCAGCAAGGAATGTCTGGCTTAAGGAATATGCCTAGCTTTTGAAGCTATCCGTCCACGGAAGAACAAATGTAGCACCGAGCCTACTTGTATATATGATTGATAGTAGTTGAATGTTTAAGATCCAACTAAGGTTTAGGGGCCTTGATTCTTTATGTATTATATTTGTTCTTAGAAAGTTCTTTACAATGAAGCACCTAATGGATGAGCACTACAGAGGACTGGAGTTTCAAGTTCAATTACATGGAAATGATGTAGGTTGAACATGCTTGTGTTTGAAAGGGGATGCATAAGCTGGAACTTTTGGGAAAAGTAATATGATGTGGGACTATCAGCTTTTGCACAGTTGCACAAAAAGAGATCAAAGTATTTACGGGTCAGCTTCGGTGCTTTATAATGTAGCCCCTATTCCCATGTGTTGTAATTAATACCAAGAAGCAACATTTGTCCACACGGTCCCCATTTCCATGCAATTGCCATTGTCCCTACAGTTGATCAGTGTCTATATCCTTTGTCTAATTGTTTTAATTGCACATCATTTGGGTCTTGACGTTCGATTTCTTCCCGTCCTTGCATCTTGACAATAAATTAGCTACTTGCATTTTCAGTCAAAGAAATGAATTATTTTTTTAGTCCAAAAAAAATAAATAAATAAACAAAAGGGAATGCGTGTTTTTTGTGCAATTTTTTTATTTTTTATTTGTGAAATTAATAACATGGACAATCATAGATAAACTATTTTACCTGGAGATTTCTTGGTTTGTTGATCTAATTCACCCATGTCATGGTTTGTGGCTTTTGAGATAGCATTGGCCGTTTCCATCCTAGTGAAATGCCTCTATATCTATAATGAAGATAGAAGATATTTCTATGGGCATTCTTTTTTTTTTTTTTCCCCCTAATTATTCGTGATGTACCTCCAATCATAGGTGATAGTTTAACGTGGAGATTTCTTATTTATGTATTTGTTTATTAAACATTAACATAGGGATTTTACAGGTCAGTAACCATGGAACTAGGTTGAAGGTTCCTCGTAGTGAAACCACGGTCTCCATACTTTCTTATCCTTGGTCAAGAGCAAAGGTCTCTCCACTAAGGACATCACTATGGTTTCTTATTTTTTTATTTTATTTTTATGTTTTTTTTTTTTTTCAACACGGGTCAGCCTCCAAGTCAATAGATGTGGAAAGTAAAAATGGGGCAATACAAAATTAAGGTGTTTGAAATTGAAGTCATTTTTTTTTATTTTATAGATAACGTTATAGGCAAGAAGTTTGGTTTAACCTAATCCTATTTTCCGGATGGCTTCCATTGCCTTTTTTTTTGTGTTCTTTTCTCACTAGTCTTATGCTGCTTAGCTTGGGTCAAGAAGAGACAGGGATATAGGTTGCAAGCCATTTCTATGTGGAATGGGACAATGCAGTCAGCATGTGGGTTCTATAGAGTTGATTGTAAGGATTCAGAGCACGCGAAGATCCAATTGAAAGAGGAAGGACACTAGTATGAAGTCGTCGAAATCTCTCAGGCAGATTCTATTACCATCTATGGTGGAGATCTTCATTGTAAATCTTTGGAAAGCTTTGGTCTTCCGATGCCTTCCTTGTTAGTTGAAGTATCGTCACCAAAAATAAGCCTTTTCAAATGCAGCCGCACTGGCCTTCCCATGAATATTACTTCCCAAACATCAGATTTTCATGACACAACCTGCACAGATTACATTCTCTACTATTCTACTCCAACTCGTACTCGTCACCTATGTAAGAAGGCTAGTTTTTCAAATATCCTAAAAGACTGTTCCTTCATCTAGCTTCCAACGGTAGATAATTACACCGTAACAAATTCCATGTTTTCTTTTCATTCTTTTCTGCTTACTTCCATCTTCAACTGCATATAAACTATGTTTGCATTCAATATCACCGCCAAGACACCCTATGCTTCTATGATTCTGAAAAAAAAAAAAAAAAAAAAAACCTACATTACTGTACACCTATATTGGGCACGAGCGTGCACACACACACACACACACACACACATATATATATAGAGAAAGGCTACGTTGAGGACCGACCTCATCAACTTAAATGCGGTCCAAAAACGTGCAAAATATACTGGTCCTTGCATTATACTGAACGGCTTAGTTTGCATTTTTTTTCCCTCCCAATAACACTCTCTGACGTGTCTTCCTTCCTCTTCTTCTCTGCTTCCACCCTAAATGCAAACGCTGTCCCTTGCGTTGATGTAATGTACAAATCATAAAAAATGATCGAGAAAAAAGGGAAAAATTAATTTGATAACAGCATCCAAAACTATTGACTTTGGTAAGTGGGTATACAATTGAATGCAAAAACTTTTAACAGTAGCTCGAGCCCGGAATTTTCCTCTATCCTCCCTTCCTTTCTTCACTAGTTCCAATTTTTCTTCCTTAGCTTTCTCCGTAAGCGAGCCCAGTGCACAGCCAATTGGGTAAAAAAAAAAAAAATACTATTTCACTACTAAAAACTTTTGAGTGGAAATTTTTAAATCAGTCCCATTTTAGAAGCTTACAAGAGCAAATTTTTATAGAAAACAAACATTCATTATTTTACCCAGGGTAACAATAAAAATGGCAATTAACAAGCTCTAAAACTTACTTCAAGCTTTGCTGGATCCACTTGCTTGACACTCAGTTGATCAGAACTGGGAATTTTAACCGCATTTGGCTTAGCATCTGAGCCCTTTCTTAACAACCTGTGCTCTGTCAAGGCAATTTCCACTTCTAATCCTTTTTTTTTTTTTTTTCTAAAAATAAAATCTGGTGGCTGCTTGCTCGACGGGGAGATGGTGTGGCTCGTTGGAATGGTGAGAGATGTTGGCTGCTGGATGGGTGAAAGCAGAGGAGAGGAGGAAGGGTGGAAGCAGAAGGGTAAGGGAATGCATGTGAGGTGGAATCTGAGCCGTTCCGTATAATCTAAAGGCCAGTATATTTTGCATGTTTTTGGACCGTATTGAAGTTGGTCAGGTCGGTCCTCAAGATAGCCTTCCTCTATATATATATATATATATATATATATGTATATTGGATAATATAGTCGTTGATCGATATTTATGTTTATGTTGCTCTCTGGAAATAATTTTCTTGAACAATTCTTGTTTCCTGTAGATATCGTTATTTAGTTATTTATTTTTGGTGACATTATATGGTGAAATATTAATTTTGCAGAAACACATGGGAAAGCTGTCCGTACATCAAAGACAGTCGGTATCATGTTCTTCATTAGTATCTCTAAACTTTTTCTTTTTTTGCATTTTAGTCTTTTAAATTTAATTTCTTTTGAAAGTAAAATTTTCTTGAACTTCATAAACAAGGCATAATAATCCATGACCCTGTTGACCAAAAAAGAAAAAAAAAAAAAAATCCATGGCCCTTATTTTTAGCTCCTTAACTGTCCATGGTTCTAATCGTCAGTTCGGTTGCCCCATCTCCAATGACCAAAAAAAAGGAGGAAAAAAAAAAAAAAAAGAAAAAAAGAAAAAAAATGAAAAAGAAAAAAGCGCCTTTCTATGCAAACTAAATATATCTAAAAAGAACTAAAAATTTATTTTTACTTATTAAATGTTTTATACTATATTATCATGTGCCACTGTTTTTTATTTTTTATTTTTCTTACCTTTACTTATGAATACCAACAATCAAGCATAAATTAAAGTATTAAGTATAAATTAAAGTATTATTTATAGACCAGTTGCATATCTTTCTATTTTTCTTAGTAAATGCTGGGTGCCCTTTTGTTTGGTTTTTTTCTTTTAATTTTTATTTTTTATTTTGGTGGAGCAACATAGCCTCATCAAAAACTTATACGATATATTAACAGTTACAAATTTCAGAAAATATATTCAATAATTTTAAAATCTTGTAAATGTGCATTGATTCATATCTAAGCTTCCAAAATATTTGAGTTAAGCGGAAAAAAAATTGTTAAGCAAAAAAAAAGAAGGTTAAAAAAAAATGTAGGTTAACACACAGTATAAACCTCTTTTTTTTTTTTTTTTTTAATAGCCACTGCATGTGCTGGATTAATAGCTCTGGTGTTTTTGATCTGCTGCTTAATGAGAAAATTCACATCCATTAATAAGTTTATTTTCTTCTGGAAGAAACCAAATGAAAAGCTCATCAAAATGTAAAGGCCTTCCTGAGAATGCATGGACACCTTCCCGCCAGAAGATGTAGTTACTTAGATGTTAAGAAAATGACCAATTCTTTCACTGACAAAATAGGCCAAGGGGGCTATGGTTTTGCATACAAAGAAAAATTGCAGAACGGTCAATTCGTTGCTCTGAAAGGTATTAAACAAATCAAATGGTAATGGAGAAGAGTTTGTCAATGAGATTGCAACTATTAGTAGGACTTCCCATGTAAACATTGTGGCTCCGTTCGGCTTTTGTTTCGAGAGTTCAAAAAGAGCTCTAATTTTTGAGTTCATGCCTAATGGATCTCTCGAGAAATTCATTTTTAAAGAAAATAACAATCAAAAGGAAAATCATCAATTGGAGTGGGAAGCATTGTACTGAATTTCACTTGGCATTGCTCGAGGGCTTGAGTTCTCGCACCGTGGTTGCAACACAAGAATTCTGCACTTTGGTATCAAGCCTCATAACATATCCTCTGATTTTGGCCTTGCTAAAGTATGTATTAGAAAAGAGAGTATCTTATCAATGTTAGAAGCAAGAGGAACTATTGGATATATTGTTCCTGAAGTACTTTGTAGAAGTTTTGGAGGGGTTTCACAAATCTGATGTGTACAGCTATGGAATGATGGTTTTGGAAATGGTTGGAGGAAGAAAAATAGTAAGTATCGGAGCTGTCCATTTTGGTCTCCACTCTGCCTTTTATGCATCCAATTCAGAGGTCAAAAATTAAGAAACAAATCCTAATAATTACAATACACGGGTGTCTGATTTCTTCGTCTCTAAAAAGAATATGAAGTTGTTGCAAAGCGTTGAAAGTTTCACGATAAATGGTCATTCACAGAGGTAATCAGTTGTGAAGTGATTTGTGTTCATTTCTGTACTATTTCTCCTTGCTAGCCTGTTCGAATCCTTTCTAGATCTACAATATATGTACCCTTCTTTCCATAAACATGGGCATGGACAAAAGATAAAATTGAACTTTTGGTCTGATGGCATGAGTCTGTTAAAAAAACTTATAATTCTTTCTCATTATATTTGATGGATCCCTATTTTTAGGAAGCTTTAATAATCGGGGCAAAAGCAGAACATGGTCAGGGCTCTGCTATTGGGGAAGATATCCTGTGATTCTGCTAACAAACTATCTATAGAAGCTTTTGGCTGCTGGAATTGTGGAAGAACTTTTTTGAGAAGGCTCAGCAATGCTTGCTGAAAGCCTGAAAGGTTTGTCCTTTTGCTTACGTGAAGTTTGATTCTTGCATTGTTGTGTAGTGTAGATCACAGCCATGTATTTCATGTAAATATTTTGTTGAATGCTTTTTTGTCATTCTGCTATACTTCTCTTATCTCATCAAATCTAAAGACATGTTCCCCTGGAATTTGTTCAATCCCAAATGTTCGCAGTTGAGAAAGCATAATTCAACTTTTGCACATTGTTGCAATTAATATTAAGAGGGAAGGTTTTCTACATTCACTTCCATGTAATGGTCATTGTACCCATATCTGAGTGTCTATCTGTTAATGGTAACTCATTTGGATCATGAGTCATCACATTCAATTTCCTATCCTTGCGCTTCATCATACGACGTAACAGCTTATAAAAAACATTTTTTTTTTTGGATTTTTGGTAAAATTCATTTTTTTATGTGTGAAATACATGGATAACCGTAGATGAACTGTTTTACTAGGAATATTTTTTCTTCTTCTTTCTCGTACTATGGCGGTTAAATTAGTATAAATACTATTGGTTTAAATTAATCTATTGGTTGATTAGTTTAACATGGATATCAAACATATTAGACTTTTTTTTTATATTTTTTTTAACCACTTTACACGTCTCAGTAACCAGAGAAGTTCCTTGTAATGAAACCAAGTACCTATTTGGAGGACCAAAGTATTAATTATATGCCTGGTCAAGGGGGTAAACTTTCTCTAGTATGTAAGACAAGCTAGTAAAATAGGAACTTTCACTAAGTTAACTATGTACCCCACTTATTATTATTATTATTATTTAGTGTCAGCCTCAGAAGTCAATATTTGTGGAAAGAAAAAGAGGGCAATTCAGCATTAATGCCGTTTGTTAATATGTTCAATTTTTGTTTTTTGTTTTTATTTTTGTATTGTAAATTGTGTGTAGTTTGCTTATTTTAATTGTTTGTTAGTATTAATTGGTGATAATTAGAGTTTGTTAGATATGTCAATTAACTACAAATGTAAAGAAAAAAAAAACTGAAAACGGATACAATTTTAAGTTGTAGTTCTTTATTTATTAACAAAAACAAAAACAAAACATATAAAAACTGTACATGTAAACAAACAGCACCTTAGGAAATCCATTTTTGGATTATTGGTGGAGAAGTTGGCTTAAACAAGCGTTAGGAAGACCCTAATATTGTAAAAGAAAAGTAGAGCTTTATCCGGGTGCCCAGTTGAGAAGTTTTAAATATGGCTGCAGAACCTTTGTTTGTTGAGTACTTCCTTCTCACCCATCTTATGCTGTTTAGCTCGGCTCAACAATAGAGATACACTAAGAGAAGCCATGGTTGTAAAACCCTCTGCTCAAAGGTGGGCCGAAGATACTAATGAAGCGAGGAGGAGATAAGTACTGGAGGAGTTTCAGACGAATTGAAGCAATTCACTCGCTTTTTTCGGTCTTCTGACTTATCGAGTCTGAGTTTGCTCCCTATTCCAAGTTTCTTGCGTGGCAAGAAAGGGGTTTCTTTTAACATGGATGATGAAGCTGATCTGGACTTGGAACTATTGAAATTTGGCATTTTTGCTGCTGCTGCTGCTTAAATTATTTGTTTTATAGACTCATTTAGTATCTTTGTTTAATTAGAACTTAGTTCTGTCATTTCTTTTGACCAAGCTCTAGCTAACTTTCTCTAATTTATTATTATTGTTTCTTTTCGTTGTATAGCTTGCAGTCGAAAGTTTGTAAACAGAATATATACATATATATATATATATATATATATATAGTGGATTTATGAAATTGATATTCTTTCTTGAAAAGGAAACACTTATGGTCTCAAACAAATTACATGCTATATACATTTCTTTTTGGTTGAATTAATGGTGATGAACTAGACAATCACGGATAGTCCTTGCTCTATTTATCTTTTCAATCACAAAATAGAAAATAATAATATAAAATTAAAACCCATATATATATATATATATTCATTATATCAATTTAATTGTTTATTTCCTGTAAACCAAAACAAAAATTAGAAAAGGTAAGGCTTTCGGAACGAATATTAGTCAAACATGATACCCAGGAAAGGGATGGTGCCTGGTGCCACTTTACAATCTGCAATCAGTCAACTGAGGATTATAACGAGCAGAGATGAGAAAGGAACCAAAAAAAAAAAAAAAGGGTCTTTTTAATCGATTTATGTTAAGTATATATTTTAGTTTACTTTATTTTTTCTTCTTTGGCATCTTTGCTATTGAATATACGTGCATGTATCTATATATATATATATGGAAATTCTATGGTGAGGACGGTCCGCATGAGAACCGCAGTATTAGTAACGGTTTTTCATAGTATTAACGACAGTTTTTTAGAAAATCGTCACCAATATTATGAAAAACTGTCACCAATACTGTGGTCCGCATGAGGATCGTCCGCACCATAGACGGACTGTATATATATATATCTATATATATAAAGAAAAATGTTTAGGTTGAAGATGGTTCTTTGTAGCTTTTATACTTATTTAAAAGGATCACTACAAGAAAAACAAGTTTTTACAACGACATGTTGGTAATTATTACTTTTCTTTTTTGTTATGAAGATTAAAAATTAATTTTGTATAAAATATTTTCATTAAAACAAATAAAAGTTGAGGAATGCATGTTCCATATCTTCGTGAAATGCCTGCAGGGTCTATCCATGTTGCAGAAAGTATGCGTGTAGTAGAATCAGCTGGCCTTATTATGATAAGATACGGCATGGAACTGCAAGTTGTTAGAGTTGGTGATCCGAATTCTTGTTGACCCGACTCAAAAAGCTTGCGGTGCGACCTGTTTGGTGAATTTATTTTGAGAGAAAAAATGGGCTCTATGGTAGTGGTGGAGGTTAAGGGCCACTAGGCCCGAGAATCGTCCGTTCAACATATATATATTTTCGGGTTTTTTTTTTTTTTTCGGATGTATTAGTTTTTGCAGCTCTATTTGCTCACCTTTTATACCAATCTTCATTAATATAATTTGCCTCTCTTTGTCCGTGGTTTTTTCCCTTCAAGGGTTTTCCACGTAAATTTATGTGTGCTTTATTTTATTTTATTGCTATTGTTTTTGTTCTACTTTACGTAACAAATGGTATCAGAGCTAGGCTCGATTTCGATAATGGCATCCGTGAAGTATGATATTCCGCTATTGGATCGCAACATTAGATTTGCCTTATGGCAGGTTAAGATGCGGGTTGTTCTTGCGCAGATGGATTTGGAAGATGCGCTATTAGGGTTTGATAAAATGCCCTCGTCTTGGACCGCGGAGGAGAAACAAAGGAAGGATTGTAAAGCCCTAACTCAAATTCAACTTCATCTTTCTAATTAGATTCTGTAGGATGATTTGAAAGAGAAAATTGCCGCTGCATTATGGCTGAAATTAGAGCAATTGTGCATGACGAAAAGTTTGACTAGAAAATTGCATCTGAAGTAGCAATTGTATTCTCATCGTATGACTGAAGGTATGTCCTTGGCTGATCACTTAGTTGTCTTTAAGGAAATTATTGCTGATTTAGAGGCTATGGAGGTTAAGTATGAAGATGAAGATTTAGGGTTAATTTTTCTATGTTCGCTGGCTTCTTCATATTCAACTTTTAGAGATGATTTTGTATAGTCGTGATACTCTTACTTTGGAAGAGGTTTATGATGCTTTGTTCTCTAAGGAAAAGATGAAGCAGCTTGTAGTAGGATCTGAGACTCAAGCAGAAGGTCTTGTTGTTTGAGGCAGAATGCAAGAAAGGAAGTCTGGTGGTGATTGGAGAGGGAAATCAAAATCTAACAACAAGGAAAAGATGTGTAGGTACTGCAAGAAGAAGGGGCACATTAAATCAGAGTGTTATAAATTGTAAAATAAGAATAAAAGGGCTACTGCTAATCAAAAGGGAAAACAACTGGACAATTTTGGTAAGGCCAGTGTTGCAGAAGATAATTACAGTGATGGAGAGCTCCTTGTCATTTCTGATAATAACTCGAAACCGTGTGATGAGTGGATTCTAGATTCTGGCTATACGTTTCATATGTGTCCCAATCGGGATTAGTTTTCAACATATGAAACTGTATCTAAGGGTGCTGTGTTGATGGGAAATAATGCATCCTGTAAGATTGTAGGTGTTGGAACAGTCAGAATTAATATGTTTGATGGAGTTGTCAGGACGTCAGGGGATGTAATACACATCCCAGATTTGAAAAAGAATCTCATCTCATTGAGTACTCTTAATTCGAAAGGGTACAAGTACACTGGTGAAGGTAGAGTTCTGAAGGTTAGCAAAGGTGCTCTCATTATGATGAAAGGGTAGAGAAAATCTGCCAAGTTATATGTCTTGCAGGGCTCTACTGTTACAGGTGATGCGCCTGTTGCTACGAGTTATTTGTTAGATTTTGATGTCACTAGACTTTGGCATATGCGTCTTAGTCATATGAGTGAGAATGGTATGGTTGAGTTGAGCAAAAGAGGACTTCTTGATGGTCAGAGTATTAGTAAATTGGAGTTTTATGAGCACTGTATCTTTGGGAAGCAGAAGAGAGTCAGATTTACAAAAGGCATTTACAACACCAACGGGATACTTGATTATATACATTCTGACCTATGGGGACCATCTAGCGTGCTTTCTAAAGGAGGTGCTAGTTATATGTTGACCATTATTGATGATTTCTCTCGGAGACTTTGGGTGTTCTTTCTGAAACAAAAGAGTGAAGTTTTTGGTATGTTTAGAGATTGGAAGACCATGATAGAGAAGCAAACGAGGAAGCAGATAAAACATTTGCACACTGATAATGGCTTGGAGTTTTGTTCTAACGAATTTAATGTCTTATGCAAGTTAGAAGGAATCATGAGACACCATACAGTTCATCAAATCCCACAACAAAACGGTGTAGCAGAGCGGATGAATAGGACTATAATGGAGAAAGTATGATGCATGCTTTCTAATGTTGGTTTACCAAAGTCGTTTTGGGCTGACGCGGCTTCTACGGCTTGTTTTCTCGTTAATCGGTCTCTTTCAACTGCTATTGACAAAAAGACTCCTCTAGAGGTATGGTCTGGTACTCCTGTTGATTACTCTAATTTGAAGATTTTTAGATGTCCTGCATATGCTCATGTTGATAATGGGAAATTGGAACCTAGATATGTTAAGTGTGTTTTTTTGGGTTATAAGTCTGGTGTGAAAGGATATTAATTGTGGTGTTCTGAAATTGGTAAGATCATAATTAGCAGAAATGTTGTTTTTGATGAAAATGCTATGCTGCGAGACTTGCCTTCTAGTGATTATTATGATACAAGTCAGCAGAAATCGAGTACACAAGTTGAGTTTCAGATTGGGTCAGGATCTACATCAGAGTTGACACCTCAACCTAGTTCAGAGACACATGGTGGTGCTGTCTCTACACCAGCACCTCCAACACCACAATATTCGATTGCTAAGGACAGGCCCAGAAGAGATGTTAGACCTCCACAGAGATATACTGATGCTGATTTGGTTGCTTATGCCTTGAATGTAGTAGAGAGTATTGATTCAAATGAAGAACCTTCTACTCATTCAACGGCAGTTAATTGTGATGATTGGGGCATGTGGATGATTGCTATGCAGGAGGAGATAGAGTCTCTACATAAGAATGGCACATGGGAGTTGGTAAAATTGCCCAAGGGTAAGAAAGCTGTTTGTTGCAAATGGGTGTTCAAAAGAAAGGAAGGGATACCTGGAGTTGAAGAAGCCAGATATAAGGTAAGACTAGTTGCAAAAGGTTATAGTCAGGTTCCAGGTGTTGACTTTACAGATGTGTTTTCACCAATTGTAAAGCATAGCTCAATTAGAGCTTTGCTTAGTATTGTGGCTTTGCATGATTTTGAGCTTGAGCAGTTAGATGTGAAGACAGCATTCTTATATGGTGAACTTAAAGAGGACATCTACATGCAACAACCAGAGGGCTTTGTAGTTTCATGTAAAGAAGACTATGTGTGCTTGTTGAAAAAGTCCCTTTATGGTCTGAAACACTCTCCCAAACAATGGTACAAGAGGTTTGATTCATTTATGATCTCTAATGGTTTTAAGAGATGCAGTTATGATAGTTGTGTTTATTTTTAGAGGAGTGATGATGGGTGTTTTGTTTACTTACTCTTGTATGTGGATGACATGCTGATAGCAGCAAAGGATAAGAGAGAGATAAGAGAGGTTAAAGCCCAACTTAGTAGAGAGTTTAAGATGAAAGATTTGGGAGCGGTAAAAAAAATTCTAAGAAAGGAGATTCTTAGAGATAGACAGGTAGGCAGATTGTATCTAAGTCAGAAAGGCTATATTGAGAAAACTCTTAGTCGGTTCAATATGCAGAATGCCAAACTTGTTAGTACACCATTAGCAACTCATTTCAGGCTTTCATTTACTTTATCTCCACAATCAGATGATGATGTTGACTATATGTCTCAAGTTCCTTATTCTAGTGTAGTGAGATCTCTCATGTATGCTATGGTTTGTTCATGTCCAGATTTGGGATATGCAGTTAGTGCGGTTAGTATATACATGGCAAACCCTGGTAAAGAACATTGGAAAGCAGTTTAGTGGATTTTCAGATATTTGCGTGGCTCTTCTGATGTTTGTTTGCAGTTTGGGAGGACTAGAGATGGAGTCATTGGGTATGTAGATTCTGATTTTGCTGGAGATTTGGATAAAAGAAGATCTCTCACTAGGTATGTGTTTACTGTTGGTGGCTGTGCTATTAGTTGGAAAGCTACTTTGCAGAATACACTTGCGTTGTCAACTACTGAGGCAGAGTACATGGCGATTACTGAGGCTTGTACGGAAGCTATTTGGTTGAAAGGATTATTTGGTGAGCTTAGTGATGATTTGCAGATTACCACATTTTTTGTGACAGTCAGAGTGCAATCTTTCTTACGAAAGATCAGATGTTTCATGAGAGGACAAAGCATATAGATGTTCGGTATCATTTTGTGCGTGATGTTATTACTTGTGGCGATATTGTTGTCAGCAAGGTGAGTACTCATGATCATTCTACTGACATGATGACAAAGGCACTTCCAGTAGCTAAGTTTGAGCATCGCTTGGACTTGGTTAGTGTTCGTAGCTAAGTTTTTGTTTTTGTGGAAAAGGATGGAAACTTTTATCAAAGATTGGAGTTTTGTAGTTTTCAGTCCTTAGATGGAATTCGTGTAAGAGTGGAGATTGTTAGAGTTAGTGATCCGAATTCTTGTTGACCTGATCCGAAAAGCTCGCTGTGCGACCTATTTGGTGAATTTATTTTGAGAGAAAAAATGGGCTCTGTGGTGGTAGCGGAGGTCGAGGGCTGACAGGCTCGAAAATCGTCCATACAACATATATATATTCGGGTTTTTTTTTTTTTTTTCCGGATGTATTAGTTTTTGCAGCTCTATTTGCTCACCTTTTGTACCAGTCTTCATCAATAAAATTTGCCTCTCTTTACCCGTGGTTTTTTTCCGTCAAGAATTTTCCACGTAAATGTATGTGTGCTTTATTTTATTTTATTGCTATTGTTTTTGTTATACTTTGCGTAACATAGGTTTTACAGAATTGATTGCTTGGAAAAAAATAATTCGAAGGAGATTGTAATGAAGTTTTCAACATCTCTTAGAGAGGTTATACATTCATCAATAATGACAAAAAGTTCAATAAAGAAATCGCGAATGCTCATAGAAATGAATCATTGGAAAATTTTGGTCTTCCAGTCCCTTCCATGCTATTTAATGTGTTCTTCACCAAATATTGCGTGAATGGATGCTTCAACATCAGGGATAGTTTATCAAATAATGGCCTTTTTGTCCTAGGTAAATTGGTTTTCTAGGTCCTTGTTGATGTTGAACCAAATTTACTTGAAATATAAGTTGCAAGCGACATTTAACCTTTCATATTGCAAAATAATCATGCTCTTGTTCTGCTTTATTTCTTAGAAAGCTTCCTATATGCCTCTTAATTGATTTCAGAATCATTGGTTTGGAAAGTTTACTTCATCATTTCTTGTTCTGCTATGGTCAAGTTTCTTACTCTGTGTGAATTTGTTAATATTAAAACTATCATTCTTGTAGGTTGGGAAATGATGACTCCATGGCACAGTCAACATCTGGCCTGTTCATTTGTGCTGTATGTCAAGTTGATCTTGCGCCAAGCGAGGGCATCTTCATGCTAGATCTATCTTCTCCATGAGCTCAAAGCCCTGGCAAGGGCCTTTCGTATGTGCTGATTGCCGTAGTAAGAAGGATGCAATGGAAGGAAAACGTCCCAGTGGAGTAAAAGTGGCATAACTCCTATTGTTTACCCCTCATTCTTTAATCCTTCATTCAAATTTTTTTTTCCACTAGTCAGTTGTTTGAATCTTACTTTGCTGTTGCATTAAATGTATATGTAATCTATAATGTAATCCAAAAACAATGCGAAATGAGTTTCAACGAAGAATATCTTGCCTAAGGAATATGCCTTGCTTTTGAAGCTGTCTGTCCATGGAAGAACGAATATAGCATCGAGCCTACTTGTATATATAATTGATGGTAGATGAATGTGTAAGATCTAACTAAGGTTTAGGGGCCTTGATTCTTTATGTATTATATTTGTTCTTAGAAAGTTCTTTACAATGAAGCACCTAATGGATGAGCATTTCAGAAGACCGGAGTTTCAAGTTCAATTACATGGAAATGATGATAGATGTAGGCTGAACATGCTTGTGTTTGGAAGGGGATGGATAAGCTGGAATATGATGTGGGACTAGCAACTTTTGTACAGTTGCACAAAAACAGATCAGAGTCTTTACGGGTCAGCCCGGGTCTTCAGTGCATTATAATGTAGCCCCCATTCCCATGTGTTGTATTTAATACCAAGAAGCAACATTTTTCCACATGGTCTTCATTTCCATGCAATTGCCATTGTCCCTACAGTTGATCAGTGTCTGTCTTCTTTGTCTAATTGTTGCAATTGCACATCACACTAAAAGAAAAAAGGGCAACACTTACAAAATTTTTCTCGACACAATGAAAATTGTAACTAAAAGAGTAGCAACAGTTATAATTTTTCCCAATGTCACTATCGGATGCTTCATTCACTTACAATAATCATGACTATCACATTTCTTTGGTATAACCATAGTATTTGTTACAAAATATACATTGTCACTGAGATTTTGTCACAAGTGGTCCCAAAACTTATGGCGCCAAGCATTCCTTCACATATTTTGGCCAAAACAGTGATGAATTCCTTAATTTGTCACTCAACAATTTGAAAACTCCCGCCCAATTAACTTTAGTTTCATTTAACTAATTGTCATTGTTGGTCATCATGCAAAACGCAATGTTTTGGTCATGCGTTTCTCCAAAAAAATGCAGACAATGTATTAAAAAATTGCAGAAATATATTAAAAAATAGGGCAAAACGCAGCATTTTTGTCCTCTAGTTTAAACACGGTGTGTTTTTGACATCAGACCGGCCTCAAAAATTTTCTAAGTAAAATTGCCCTCATCTTCTCTAAAGACTCACTAATCTTCCTTCTCCATTGACGCCATCCATCCCTCTTTAACACTGCATTGCCTATGACCATTTCCTTCCTACCTTCACTTTCTTTTTGCGTTGAGTATTCTGCTCGGACTTGCAGCAATTAAGTGGAAGGTTGAGCCTTAAATCATTATGCTCCCAAACAGCCCCCATTAAATGAATTGTAGCAATTGGAGACTAAGCCCAGTCGATTTCTGACGTTTAGCTTCTTTCTTCTACTTGTTAACTGCAATTCGGTGTTCGGCATTGGAAGGTCCAAGTTCTGTGTGGTCATATCGATCTCTGTGCTTCATTTAAAGGTTTGTTTCGTGTACTATTTTCAACATGACCCATTATATTTCACATTGCACATTGGGTAACTATCTACTATAGCACCATCTCCTTTACTAAAGTTTTGACAGCAAAAAAGTTTATTAGAACCATGCTGTAGATGATAGACACTGTTGGTTCACATTTGTTTGTTTCCATCTGTTATTCTCCTTTGTTTTGCCATTTTCGGTGATTTTGTCTTATTATTTCATTGTGGGTCTACTAAATTCGGGCCACGAAACACATTTTGTAATTATATTCCAAAGGGATCGAACATTCAACTATACTTTTAAAATGGTTTAATAGTAGTGGCATTGTGTTAATAATTTTTGATATACCTTGTAGGATTATAATGATTGGGTGGTGATTAGATAGTCCCTCGCAAGTTCTCAAAGCTTATATTTTACTTGCATTACCCATTATTAGAGATCCAACATATCACGGTATTTCTCCGGCCAAGACTGTTAACTTACATTTCGAACCCACTATTACACTTTCTGTTGCTGTAAAGTTGATTTCTTTATTTTATTTTCTGCAACATTGTGCTTTAAAATGTCAATTTTCTTCTTTTCTGAGCTAATATTCCATCTAATCACATCTGCCATTGTATGTAGGAGGTGGGATTGTGTATCAGTACACCATGAATAGAAGTTGCTTTGCTGTAATACTTTTAGGTTTGACTCAGCTTCATTATACTCGTATTCTAAAGTGCTTTCTTTCGGCCATACATATCTTGGTTGGTTAATACAGTTTGCACATGCAATTTGTTTGCTAAACATGATATCGGTTATATTTGTAAAAGTTATAACATGTGTGACACCATTTCTTAAACCTTGTAATGAACATAATTTTATGAACATCAAAAACTGACATGGTGGTTATTTGTACACATAACTATTGTTATGATGCCTCAATTTATATATATATGTAATTTGGACATGGATTTGTTGTACCAACCTTGTCAATTTTTATTAGAAATTGTATATTGGAATGTTGCTGTCAACTGGTATTTCGAGTATAAATGTGTTATAATGTTAGCTACATACCTTTTACAAGGATATCTTGCAAATGTGCCTCAAGAAAGTATGTACAACATTTACACCAAGTTTCACTAAGCAATGTCAAGTACTTGTTTTGTTTATGATTATCAAAAGTAAATTAGTAAGTACACTTGGTTTATGCATAGAACAATAACTTTAACTTGGTGACGTCGACAACCAAACTAAATGACATCTAAATGTGCTGACGATTTTGTTGAGATACTTACTTGTATGCATGTTTGCAATCTGTTATAGTTACTTGTATACGTGTTTGCAATCTGTAAAATTTCTTCAGCTTACAATTTCTTAGTTTCCATCAACTGATTTGGCACCAATGTCTCCCCTGTTTTTTAATCCACATATGTTTATTTGTAGCTTCACCCTAACATCTTGAGTGTGTCGTTCATGTTCGCATCTATAGGTTGACTTGTTGATAAGAAAAGTTCCATGGTCATCTTAAACTTTGTGGCATCTTTAATTCCAAAAATAAACATTGCCCTCATGCATAACAAAAAGATTGTACTGGTTTTGCATTATATAGTTCACCGATTTATATTACGTTTTGTTCCGTAATTGACTTGCTGTGTGTACTAGCCCCTGCTTAAGAACTTGTATATCATCACATGTCCATGCAAATTGTGTGGATGTGAATGCCTTAGTCACAACAACCATTGTTGTAAATAAATGGGATCCTTATAGTCTACTAACTCTTGCTTCAACCTACCATGATTGATAGATGGATAGAAGTTGGATGCTACTTGGTAATAGAGTACTACCTGAATATGTTAATGGTGTCAATGATTTCTTAAAGTTTGCCATCAATGACATGGACAATGGAAAATATAATCCGCTGCCCATGTTATAAGTGCAACAATTGTTGTTGGCTTACTTCGGATCAAGTGCGGGACCACTTGGTCATCCATGGCATTGTAAAGGTATACAACCCATGGGTATATCATGGAGAGATGGCTGCAATAGCAAGTGAATCAGAACGTAACAAGGATGATAGTAATGATGTGGTTGATGATGACATAGATATTGTTGGAGATGGAACTTGGGATATGCTACATGAGTTGAATAAGGAGTCACTATTTAATGATTGGGCATCTTCCTCCACATCTAATTGTGTTATTGGTGATGTGTCAATTGATTCAAACTCTTTTACGAAGCTATTTACTTATGCAATGCAAACTTTGTATTCGGGATGCAAGACATCTAAGCTTTCCTTCATTATTAAGCTGCTTCATTTGAAGATAATCAATAAATGGACTAATAAGTCCTTCATAATGTTACTTGAGTTACTCAAGTCTATACTCCCATCCGATGCTCGATTCCCTTCAAATTATTATAAGGCTAAGAATGTAACATCCCACATCGGTTGGAAAGGGGAACGAAGCAAGGCTTATAAACGTGTGGATACCTTTCCCTTCAAGAGGCCTTTTGTGGACCCACAGTGTAACGGGATCGCAGAGCAAAACCGTGCGGGCTGGGCCCAAAGCGGACAATATCTTGATGCGGGTGGACTGGGCCATTACAAAGAAAGTCATCCGTGATTTAGGACTCCATTATGAGAAGATTAATGCATGTAAGAATGATTGTGTCCTATTTATGAAAGAGTATGCCGATCTAGATTCATGTCCAACATGCAACTCACCTAGGTATAAATCTAGCTTGGATGGTGGTGGTACAATACTTGAAAAAGTATTGCATTATTTCCCATTGTCACCTAGGTTGCAAAGGTTATTTATTTCTTCCAAAACAGCTGAGGATATGAGATGGCATTCAATTAGGTGTGTCAAGGATGGGTTGCTAAGACACCGTACGGACTCAAAAGCTTGGAAGCATTTGGATCAAGAATACCCTTCATTTAGTAGTGAATCATGAAATGTGCGTATGGGATTATCAAGTGATGGGTTTAATCCTTTCAACAACATGTCTAACTCTTATAGCATGTGGCCCGTGTTTACTGTCCCATAGAACTTACCACCGTGGAGATGTATGAAGGAGCCATTTCTAATGTTAACTTTTCTAATTCCAGGTCCAAATGGACCGGGTAATGACATTGATGTATATCTTCTACTGTTGGTAGACAAGTTAAAAGTTTTATGGCAGCATGGTGTACAAACTTATGACGCATCAATGAACCAACTTTTCCAATTGCGGGCAACCATTTTGTAGACTATCAATGATTTTCCAGCTTATGGTAACCTTTCTGGTTGATCCATAAAAAGGAAACTAGCATGTCCTGTATGTAACTTAAATGCATCTCCAATTTCATTGCATTATGGGGCAAGACTTGCTACATGGGTCACCGTCGCTTCTTGCATATAGAGCATAAATGGCATAACCAAATTAGATTCAATGGTAGGGATCATAGACCACCTCCTAACCTATTGTCCAGAGATGAAATTCTGAACAATTAAATGGAATTACACAACCAATATTTGGTAAAATACCACATGGTAGGGCAACGAAGAGGAAGCGTGCTATATTGGAATTAAATTGGACCAAAAAAAGCATTTTATTTGAATTGCCCTATTGGAAAGATTTAAAAATCCACCACAACCTTGATGTAATGCATATAGAGAAAAATGTTTATGATAATGTTGTTGGGACAATATTGAATATTGAAGGGAAGACAAATGACACATTTAAGGCTCGGTTGGATTTGAAGGCCATGGGTTTAATGTGCGACCTACATCCAAGGAGCTTGAATGGTGTAACTTTTTTACCGCCTGCATGTTATATGCTTAATATAGAGGAGAAGAGGAGGTTTTTTGAATTTTTAGCATCGGTTAAGCTTCCGGATGGATATGGCTCAAATATTGGCAAATGTGTGAGCTTAAGGGATTACAAGCTTGTTGGTTTAAAGAGCCATGATTGTCATGTTCTCATACAATTGTTGCTGCCATTGGCTTTACGTAGGTGTTTACGTAAAGAGGTGAGCAAAGCATTGATTGATTTTTGCTTCTTCTTTAGAGAGTTAACATCTAGAATATTGAAGGTGGATGTATTACATCAATTGGAAAGCAAAATTGCTGTTGTCCTTTCAAAGCTAGAGACATTATTTCCTCCTGCATTTTTCAATGTCATGGTGTATTTACTGATCCATCTTGCACGGGAGGCCATTATAGCCGGTACTTGTCAATATCGGTGGATGTACCCATTTGAAAGGTAACTAACATATTTTGTCTAATATAGGTTGCTGGTGATGAAATAGCATGCTTTTTGTGACCTTACTGTGTTTGTATACCTTTTAGGTACATGCATACGCTTAAAGGTTATGTCCGTAATAAGGCCCGACAGGAAGGATCAATAGCCGAAAGATATATTGACAACGAATGTTTGACATTCGTGTCAATGTATATTCGTGATACGCAAACAAAATTCACTAGACCAGACCAGAATTGTGATGTTGACCATGGTCAAAGTTCTAGTGAATTATCCATCTTCCAACATAAAGCTCGTGGTTTAGGAGCAGCCATAAATGTTGATCTTAACATGCTTGATTGGGCACAAATTAGGTGGTATGTTTTGAATAATTGTCCGGAAGTTCTCTCATACCTAAAGTAAGTATTCGATGTTAACTCTAGCTTATATTCCTTAGTCATTGACTGTTGGGTTAAATTAAATTCACACAGCAACTCAATATGCAATAACACCATTGATATTTTTACTTCCATGTTGCTATGTTATGGCCTTGTGCTATTTATGTAGTGGACATAAAGAAGGTCTTGAAAGAGACAATGTTGAAAACATTGAAGTAAAATAACAACTAGAGTTCCCTAGATGGTTTCTAAAATGGGTGAGTTATACATCCCACTCCATTTCATCCAGCTTATCAATCAATCATCTGTAGACTTCATGCGGAATGTATGTTTTATATGCAGCTTATTCAGTTAGAGTTGGATGGTTGTAACATCGGTGTGCATGACCTTAAAAGTATAGCTAGAGGACCCGATAAGTCTGCTCTTCGATATGCTGGCTGCATGATTAATGGCCATAAGTTCGCACATTAGAACGTGACGTACGTAAAAGAACCCAAAAGAGTGGCATTATTGTCAAAGGAGAACACAATGGGGTAGAAACTAACTTCTTTTATGTCCTAAGGGAAGTCATTGAGTTGACTTATTTGAGTTAGAAGAAAGTGTTCATGTTTAAGTGCGACCGGTGGGACATGGACACAAGAAATAGAATTCATGTAGATGACTGTGGTTTTTTGAGTGTCAATGTAACAAGGACTTGGTATAAGGATGATCCTTATATTCTTGCAAGTCAAGCTGAAGAAGTTATTTACATCCCTAACATGAAGCTGGGAAAGAATTGGAGAGTTGTTCAAAGGATGCAACCACGAAATATTTTCAATGCACATGTCATGAAACAAATGGGCAATGGAGCATATGAGCCTTTCCAACAATATGAATGCAATGCAGTTGATAATGATGACACAACTAATGACTTGGTCCAACCACTTATCCGGACTGACATGGATGACATTATGATAGACTGAATGCAACAGCCTGCCTAAACATAAGAGAAGGATCAGCTACCTACGACGATGAAGACAGTGATGCAGATTTAGGGGATTAGAATATTTAAAATCATATATAACCATATTTTTTATTACCCTAATGTGTTGCATGCTTTGTTCAATATGATGTAATAATATACATTTGCTTCTTTGATATTTATACAATTACCACAATGTATGTAATGTGCTTGGTCCATTGCTTACTGAATCTGTGTTAGTGAAGTCAATTTGACTGTCTGATTGATGTGCATATCTTTCCATGCCACAGTGGTGTGCAAGTGTTGTCAATTTTATGTTATGTGTCCAGGTGATTTGGCATGACTCTGAACTAGCAAGGAAAAAAGGTTGTTCGAGGTAGAAAGATTCCAATTAGAGTTTCACCGAGAAAGGCTAATCGGCCTGCTACAGGTTAGATGCAACTTTATTCCATGTCCATTTTAAGGGTCTATCATTATCTTATAAATATTTAATATGAAATTACATCAAGATAAATACAAGGTGACACACGATTGTTGCTTGCTTGCTTCTATTTTACACATGGCAGATTGTACATCTTGGATCAGTAGAACAAAGGGTCGTAGGATGAGTGCTGCCAGGAACAACAAAGATTCTGCCACAAATGGAATTGGTAGTGCAGCTTCAGGTTTGTGATATGAAATAAGAGTTTGAATCATTTTTTTTTCTTCATAACGAGGTGAGTAAGTAAGGCACATGTTTATATTTTAAGTATAGTATGTATGAGGTTGACCTTGTTTTTGCAACATTTGTGGTTTCATTCTTAGCAATTTATGTATGAGGTTAGTGTATTTAATTCTTAGCAAAATGTTGTAGACGGTTGCTTTAACAGCTATGTTAGGACAGTTGGAGACTTGTCAATGCATCATATTTGTTGTAACCATATGCTAAGCATTTCCAGCATGGGTAATCATGTGATGCAACTCCTGTGTCTATGCTAACAACCTCTTGAATTTGTTGATATTTGTAGTGATAGAGATTATGGAAAAACTTCCTGTGTTGCCCACTCACACATCGCCAAGGAAAAAAGTACCTTTAATGTCAGGACCCATCCAAAGTTCCTCACCGGAACCCTAGACAAGCCCTGATCCCAGGGAAACCCTACCGGACCCTCCTATGGAAAATCCGGCAAACTTCAAACGTCCATAACTTTTCAACCAAAAGTCTGATTTAAGCGTGCCGCTAGTCTATGAACTCGTATTGACGAGTACTTTACAACCATACAAGAGTCAACATAAAATTATACAATGATAAAAAGTCAACTCTCGGTGCCTTTTGGATAGTTTGCACCTCGACTTATTTTGCCCATAACTTTCAAACCGTAGCTCCGTTTTCGATGTGCTACTAGTCTACGAACTCGGGGCATCGTGCACTTCACCACGGAACCCTGGTCAACTCGAAATTTCAACTGGAACAAAAAGTCAACTTTTGACCCGCTCGGTCAACGGTCAACCTCGATCAACGTGCACGGATTCCGGTGCGATTTGGGACAGGGTGTTACATTTGAAGTTATTTGAACCTTCAAATGCCAGACACCAAGACCTGCTGGCTGATGGAATGGACAATCGTACAATGCAATGGGATCCGAACGATGGGATAAACATACATAGCACAGGTGAGAGCTACGTATTGTAAGATACATGTATATATTATTGATTGGTATGCTCAGTAGGGCAGTATGATATATCTTGAGTCACAATCTCTATAAATTCTATGATGCTACGGTTAATGAATCCTCAGTAATTTACATTGTGCAACTTTGTACAATCGTCATGCAAGGACATTAAGTTAGTTGCTATTTGTAGTGAGAGGGAAGATGACAAAACCTCCTGTGTTATCCACTAGGACGTCTCCAAGGAAAAAATGCAATCTCTAAGTACATGGACCAGCACCGGCTATACACAATGACATTTCAAAAGAAGTGACCAATCCTACAACCCAGTGGGAGACAAAAGGTGGGGAAAAAATACATAGCCTAGATTAGAGATTTGTATATGTAAGGATTGTAAGTGTGTTATGGTTGGTACAGGGAACATGTGTTACATTATATGTTGACGAACAAATTGTTTCTAAGATGTAGGCTGTCAATGGGAATGTATGTTACATTTAGACAAATGGCTAAAAGGGATACACTTGTAAGTTAATTATGCGACAAAACATTAACCGTTAGATGTTTAACACATATTGTAGGAAGGATAATGGCTAACGGGATTGTTGGGCATACATCACAGGAAGTAGCCCCTCAACATGCAGCAGTCAACTTGGCTACAATGAGAAGCAGAAAAACGATGCAGATGCAGCACAACCCACTGAAGCAGACATTGAGGATGAGCAGTTGCAGACCGACAATGGGAGAGGTACAAAAAACTTTGATTTCAGAGAAAGTGGATGTTAAAAATATCTACATTTATAGTGTAAAAAGCATTGACGTATGACCTGTGATATCGTAGCTCCCAACAAAGGTCGATCAAAACGTGGTAAAATACGAGGATTAGCAGCTACGCAAATAAAATTGCCAAAAGAAAAGATGGCAGTTACATGCCCCAAGCATGTTATGAGGTTTGTCGGACAATACGCTAAGGAAATAGCATCAAAGATAGGTGTTGTTGTTAGGATTCATTGCCCACTAGATGTGGGAGGTTGGGAGGAGATAGATATGGACATTAAACATGTCATGATTCAAAGGATAAATGTATTATCTAAACACATTTGCTTGCACTGTTTCTCAAAAGAAAGTGTTCACTTTTTTAGCTGGTTTTAAGACAGTGTGTAGTACGTACGAACATACTGTTTACATATTTCCCTAATGAGTACGTTATGTGCATCTGACTGTTCTTATATTGTGGCCATATGTAGGACTGGTTTGACATTGGCAGTTGCCACATGCAGAATTAGCCCTCATCCAACAAATGAGAAGAACATATAGGACTTGGAGATATAGAATGTATCAGAAAATCCGCCAGTTGAATGATGTGGATGACATATTAGAAATATGTCCAGATGGGATATCTGAGCAGGAGTGGCTGAATTTTTTCTACCTTTACATGTCCGAAGCATTCCAGGTTTACATACAAACTTAATAGGTTATGATGGACTAGCTATTGATGGTGTATATTGTGAATCGGAAATGTAGTTTATAGAGTGTATGTATCAATGTGTAAACTGCAAAAAAGAAAATAACAGTGTAGTTGGAAAGTGTGTTGGAAGTGGTGTGCATCCAAACTACGGATGCTAAGCTCTATACAACTCCATATGATGACAGGTAGATGTCAAGTGGAACATTAATTTTAGCCTATTTTTCTTTAGGAAAGAAGCCTTAAGAACAAACACAGTCGGGAAGCTCCAAGAACTTTGCATTGTGGGGGTACAAAATCATTTGCAAGGGTCATACATGAGGCAAAAACACAGGTGAGAACATAATGTCTTACATAAGCTTTTGTGTCCCTGCAATATTGCAATACTACTTGTTATCATATGCAGTTTGCCTTTGGGGTGCAACACTGAATGATTATATGCCTCTAGCATTGCCAACAGGATCCAGATACAGAGATGGAAATCAATAGAATTGCCCTGTGGAATCACACCCATTACAGCTGCAAGACAAACAATTGGGTTGATCAAAAATCAAAAGACATATATGTAAGGAAAATTAAGTAATAAGAACCTCAAAATTTTAAGCATGCTGCACAGCACATTATATGTTGCAATATAATGGCTGAAAGAATAATGACAATGTGTTTTTATGTTAGGAACAACTGTTATCATTGAAAGAATCTGATGACCTAACTCAAGACGAGGCATTATGATTATGCAGGGTATACGATATTAAAACTAAATCGGAGACAAATTGGCATAAATTAATAAAAACCGTGTATACTATTAAAAATTACACTTAAGATGTGGTTTAGTCAACTGGTTTTTGATTAGCTGGTTCTTTTAACATATATACAAAAAAAACTTCATTGTAAGTACAAAATTGCTTCATAAAAGGTAGGCAGCTGGGGCCATCCCTGCGCAACAATTAGTTGTGCGGAGCATGATACAACTAATGCGTCTTTATATAGAAAGAAGATATTCAAAACAAAAAATTCTGACCCTGGCGTGTCAAAAATACCTTTGCGTGTAATTTCCCCCCCCCCCCCCCCCCCCCCCCCCTTCCCCTATCTTCGAGATCTTTACTTGAAGATCCATTAGTTAGTTCTTAGTAGCTACTCATTAGGTCTACAGAGAATTTTCCTTAAATATTTTATATTTTTGGGTCCAAAAAGAAGAAAAGGGAATGTGTGGGGTTTTGAGTAATTCATTTTTTCTGTGTGAAATACATGGATAATCATAGATGAACTGTTTCACCAGGAGATTTTTTTTTTTTTTTTCCCCGTCCTATGGCTATTAAATTAGTATAAACACAAGTGGTTAATTAGTTTGGTCATTTGGATATTAAACATATTAGATTTCTTTCCTACTTTACAAGTCCAAGTAAATGGAGAAGTTTCTTGTACTAATGCAACCAAGTCGATATTAGATGACAGAGTATTATATGCCCGGTCAAGGAGGTAAGGTTAAGGACAAGCTACTCATCAGTTAGTTCTTAGTAGTTACTCATTAGGTCTACAGAGTATTTTCCTTAAATATTTTATATTTTTGGGTCCAAAAAGAAGAAAAGGGAATGTGTGGGGTTTTGAGTAATTCATTTTTTCTATGTGTGAAATACATGGATAATCATAGATGAACTGTTTCACCAGGAGATTTTTTCTTTTTTTTTTTTCCCCGTACTATGGCTATTAAATTAGTCTAAACACAAGTGGTTAATTAGTTTGGTCATTTGGATATTAAACATATTAGATTTCTTTCCTACTTTACAAGTCCAAGTAAATGGAGAAGCTCCTTGTACTAATGCAACCAAGTCGCTATTAGACGACAGAGTATATATGCCCGGTCAAGGAGGTAAGGTTAAAGACAAGCTACTCATTAGTTAGTTCTTAGTAGTTACTCATTAGGTCTACAGAGAATTTTCCTAAAATATTTTATATTTTTGGGTCCAAAAAGAAGAAAAGGGAATGTGTGGGGTTTTGAGTAATTCATTTTTTCTATGTGTGAAATACATGGATAATCATAGATGAACTGTTTCACCAGGAGATTTTTTTTCCGTACTATGGCTATTAAATTAGTATAAACACAAGTGGTTAATTAGTTTGATCATTTGGATATTAAACACATTAGATTTCTTTCCTACTTTACAAGTCCAAGTAAATGGAGAAGTTCCTTGTACTAATACAACCAAGTCGCTACTAGATGACAGAGTATTATATGCCCGGTCAAGGAGGTAAGGCTAAAGACAAGCTAGTGAAATAGGAATTTTCCACTAAGGTACCTAAGTACCCCACTTTATTATTATTATTATTATTATTATTATTATTATTATTATTATTATTATTATTATTATTATTATTATTTAGTGTCAACCTCCAAGTCAATAATCGTGGAAAGAGAAAGAGGGCAATACACTATTAGGATCTTGGAAATGCATTTTTTTGTTTATTGGTGGAGAAGTTGGTTTAAACAAGTGTTTGGAAGACCCTTATTATGCACAAAGAAAAGTATAGTCTCATCTGGGTGCTTAGTTGAGAAGTTTTAGGCATATGGCTGTAGATCCTTTGTTTGTTGTGTTCCTTCTCACTCGTCTTATGCTGTTTAGCTTGGCTCAACAACAGGGACATAATGAAAGTTGTGGAGCATTTGTGTGTGGAAATCTAGGCGAGATCTTCTTCCCTTTTAAGGATTCATCGGGGCTGCCTGGTGAATGTGGGTTGTATAAAGTTAATTGTAGCGACCAAAATAATCCGAAGGTCCAATTGAAAGGAGGAGGGCACTGGTATGGAGTATACCAAATCTCTCAGGCAGGTTTTATAACCATCAATGACACAACGTTGCAGAAAAACTTGAAATCCCGTAGATGTGAATCTTTGGAAAGTTTTGGTCTTCCAAGGCCCGACTGGTTCACTAATGTGACTTCACCGAATATAATAAGCCTCTTCAAATGCAAACGCAGCAGTCTAATTCACAACATTACTTCCCCTACATCAGATTTTCAATATTCCACAACCTGCGGAGATTACAATCTCTACTATTCTATTCCTACTAAACTGTTATTAGATAATAGTAGCTTTCCAGATTTCCCACAAGACAACTGTTCCTTCATCCAGCTTCCAGCTGCCAATTACCCTGCAAATCCTAATGATTTCTTTTCATTCTTTACTGCTAGCTTCTCTCTCTAATTGATTGTACGCTATGGTTGTCTTCCTTGTCGCTACGAAAGACACCGATGCCTCTATGATACAACGAAGCAGCACTATCGTTGTGCACCTAAAGGTATTTACATGGGTACATTTGTAGGGCCAGAGCAGGCGGGTCATGATAGGATAGTAAAATAATTTGTTGCATGAAACTTTATAATTACATTAACACATTTTAGAATATTCATCCTACCCTATTCTTCTGGTGAATGCCAATTTTATGAACCAACTCTTCAAAATTTTATTGCAAATCCCAATGATTTGTTTTCACTCTTTAGCGCTAAGTTTTCTCTGGAAGTGATTGTATTCTATGGTTGTCTTCCTTGTCGCAACGAAAAACACCGATGCCTCTATGATAAAAAGCAATCCTCTCATTGTGCACCTAAAGGTGTATATATATATATATATATATACATGGTCATGGGTACATTGGTGGGGCCTCGGAAGTCAGCAGGAGGGTTGTGATAGAATAGAAAATAGTTCGTTTAATGAAATTTTATATTAAATTACATTTGAGACATGTTACAATATTCATTCTCCAGTAATTTTTTCTGGTTCTTATTCCACGATTTTATCAACAACTCTTCAAAACTCAATTGCTTTAGCTAACAAAATTTTTTCTCTTAACAAATAAGTAGCAGGAAACAGGGGATCGTGGAAATTGAAGTTAGGAGTCGGACTTGGTAAGATTATCTCTTTATCCAAATAAAGTAAATAAATCCCCATAATGTGTACACCACTGATCTCATCTTTCTACTTCATAATTAAATTCATTTCATCCTGCGCGTTTGTGTTTTTTGTTTTTCACACACACACACACACACATATATATATATATTTGATCAAGCACATATACAACTAGTTTTTTTTTTTTTTTTTTTTTAACAACAGATTTTATATTTAGTTGGATCAATAAATTTTCATATGATTAACATACTAATAATGATTTTATCTTTAATATATCGAGATTTTCTATGATGTTATAAATTTAAAATGGTTTTTTTTTTTTTTGAACAATTAAAAAAATAATATTAACTGCCAAAAAAAAAAAAAAAGAAAAGAGCCAACGTCTTAGGTTACTTATGGTATAAACTTGTTATTTTCTTTGTTTACAGCCGCTTTGTCTGCTGGATTACTAGTTTTGGTGGTTTGCGTGATGAGAAAGTGCTCATCCAACAAGCACATTTTCTTCTGGAGGAAACCAAATTTAGCACAGCAGAACGTTGAGGCCTTCTTGAAAGTCCATGGACCCCTTTCCACAAGAAGATATAGTTATTTAGATGTCAAGAAAATGACCAACTCCTTCACCAACAAAATAGGCCAAGGGGGCTATGGTTCTGTATACAAAGGAAAGTTGCAAAATGGTTGTCCTTTGGCAGTTAAGGTCTTAAACCAATCAAAAGGCAATGGAGAAGAGTTCATCAATGAGGTTGCAACCATTAGTAGGACCTCCCATGTAAATATTGTAGCTTTATTGGGTTTCTGTGTTGAGGGTTCAAAACGAGCTCTGATTTATGAGTTCATGTGTAATGGATCTCTAGAGAAGTTCATTTTTAAAGAAAATCACTACCAAAAGGAAAATCATCAGTTGGAGTGGGGAACATTGTACCTAATTTCACTTGGCATTGCTCGAGGGCTAGAGTACCTACATCGTGGTTACAACACACGAATCCTACACTTTGATATCAAGCCTCATAACATTCTTCTTGACAAAGACTTCTCACCTAAAATCTCAGATTTTGGCCTTGCTAAAGTGTGCACTAGAGAAGAGAGTATCATATCAATGTTAGAAGCCAGAGGAACTATTGGATACATTGCTCCAGAAGTATTTTGTAGAAGCTTTGGAGGGGTTTCGTATAAGTCTGATGTCTACAGCTACGGAATGATGGTTTTAGAAATGGTTGGAGGGAGAAAAAATGTAAACGTTGGAGCTGATCATACAAGTGAGATATATTTTCCACATTGGATTTACAAACGCCTTGAGCTAGATGATGAACTTGGATTGAAAGGAATTAGGAACCTAGAAGACAATGCAAAAGTGAGGAAGATGGTAACAACGGGGTTATGGTGTATACAGACGGACCCTTCAAATAGGCCAACAATGAGTAAAGTGATAGAAATGTTGGAAGGGAGTGTTGAGTCTTTACAAGTACCACCCAAGCCATTCTTGTCTTCTCCTTCAAGATCGCCAACAGATTTTTCTACCTCATTAGTACATGCATGGGGCCATGGATCTAATGTTGCAAATACATAAACTTACTTTCTAATGAGCCATGTTAATCTGTAAATATTTGTCCCTAAATTTCTCATTCCTTTCTAATGAGACATGTTAATGTATAAACATTTGTTCTTACATTTCTCATTCAGTTTATATCTAAGCCTATTTATATGCCTTTATAGTAAGGTTACTGGTTGAAAATTGTTAATGATGAGCCACAAAAATTGATGGGGATAAGTACGATAATTCTATGGACACTGACTCTTATGCAACCAATTCGAAGGCAAAAATATAAAAGAAACAAAATCTTAATAATGAAAGTTTGATTTCTTATTGTATTTGATGGATTATTTTTTAGGAAGCTTTTAGAACAGGGGCTAAAGCAGAACAAGATTAAGTCTTAGTTCTTGAGGAAAGGTATCCCGTAATTCTGCTACCAAACTATCGAAGAAGCTATTCGCTGTTGGAATTGTGGAAGAACTTTGAAAGCTTTGTGTGTTTTACTTTGATGATGTTTGATTCCTAGCATCTGTGGTGTAGATCACAGCTATGTAAATTTGATGTAAATATATGTATATAAATATATTTTATCTTTCCATGTTCTTCATGATATATAATTTTTTATATGGGCATGTATTTCAATTTTTTGTCATTCTTCTATACCTTCTCTTAGTCTTATCTCATCAAATCTAAAGACATGAGTATGTGCCACGGAATTGTTCAATCCCAAATATTTTCCGTTGATTTTTAGCATATTTTCCGTTGATTTTTAGCATATTGGCGTTGTTTGCCAGTTCAAGTTCATGGTGAATGTATGCTCAGAAAACAGGACAGTTCCAATAAAAAAAAACTGTAGACTATTTTTAAACAGTTTTATGGTGAATGCATATTGCATGCAACATTTAATCCTTCATGTTTCCTTTGAGCGTAGTTGTATATATTGTTTCCTTTGAGCATACTTGTAGATATAGTAACCTAGGTTTAAAGCCTTTCTAGATTTGCCAAAAAATGTTAAAAAGCCATGTTCTCATAATTTTAAAAGTGTTTTCACTAGACAAATGTAGGTTGAACAAGCTTATATATATACATATAAGTGGCGTTTGGATGGAATTAATAAACTGCAACTTTTGAGAAAGTAGAATGACTGGGGACAAGGACTTTTGCATAGTGTTGCAACTTGCAATTAATATTAAAAAGGAAGATTTTTCTACTTGCTCTTCATTTCGATGTAATTGTTGCATATAGTTGAGTGCATATCTTTCAGTGGTAACCCATTTGGGTCGTCAGTCATGACGGTCAATTTCCTATTCTCGAGCTTCAACATTGTGTAACTTCTTAATCTTTAAAGAACATATTTTATTTGTTTATTTATTAATTCTTTAAGTCCAAAAACACAATCATATATGAACTGCACGTTTTACTAGGATTTTTTTTTTTTTTTTTTATTTTATGGTCGTTGTGATGTATGGACATTACCATTAATCATAAATTAGTATACATACATATGGTTAATTAGTTTAGTTCGGACATTGAATTTGAACATATTATTTTACAAATATCGGTAAAACCAGAGAAGTATTACAAAAAAAGTGATTTTTCAATTAACATGTTGCGTATCCACACCGTAATAGAAAGACCCTACCAAAATAAATAAATAAACAATTTAATAAAGTAAACCAAATAAAGACAAAAGTAAACCAGAGAAGTTCCTTGTAATGAAAACAAGTCCCTATTGGAGGGACAAGTATTATAAGCCCGGTCAAGGGGGTAAGGTTTCTCTGTAAGACAATCTAGTGAATAATAATTTTCCACCAAGGTACCCATGCAAACAGGACGCCAAAATTGTCAGGGGTATTATATAGCCCACCCAAAAAAAAAAAAACATAAAACAGATGCTATATACACCCAAAGGAAACTGTGAGGTGTATTAAAAATCAAGGGTAATGATTAATTGCTCTCTACACTCCACAGAAAAATTGGGGGTGTATGTTAAATAGTTGCTATAGTATATAATATAACACCGAGAACATCATCCACCCGGTATCAAAGAAATTTCCTCTCAGAGTATTATTGCGTTGAAAATCCAACACCACCTCTTTTGATGATGATGTATTTCCTCTCCCAATCTTATCTCTTCCCAGTGCTCGATCGATTGGAGCTTCCCAAATAAACCCCTGGCCGTACAGATCCAAATTACAAAACTGGTGGCTCTTCGGAAAACGAAACCAATTAGAACTGTTTACGTTTTGCACTGCTATTGCCCAGATGCGCCGCACGGTACGCGTTGCTACGCTCAGTCTTTACCAATTTTTATTTTTTTTTATTTTTTTTTGGGTACAATCTTTTCTTCCTAATTTACTTGAGGAATTCCTGCTTATCACTATTATTATGTCACGTGATCCACGTGTTTGTTTATAGTTAACTTTTTTTTCTTAAATGAAATGTTTATGGTTACTTTTTTTTTTTTTTTAATAATAATGTTTATAATTACTACAATAATGCACATTTAATATGTAAGTATTTAAAAATATAATGAGCTAAATTTTATCTATTATTTATTTTATTAAGTAAAATTTCAGAACTCCCACTTAGGAAATTTAAAATTTATTAAGTTGTTTTAGTATAATGCTTCTTGTTACTCTATAAAACTGCATTTAATTTATTATTTAGTTTCAACCTTCAATAAGAATTAAGGATACTTTATTTAGATAAAGAGACATAAATTATGACAAAAGTAAATTAAACAGTAATGATACATACATCGACTTAATTAATTAGTTTTCTTTTTTTTTTTATATATTAAGTGTGGGAATTCGAACTTAATTTATTGTAGATGGATATATTAACTTAATTTGTTTACCAATTAACTAATACATTTGAATGGGAAGAAAATTGTTATAAATGATTAAAAAAAAAATCATATGTAAAATGATATATTAATATATTAATAGTTGAAAATTTAATGAACATAATATGGAATTCTTTTCACATCTCTCCGTTCTCAACTCTTTTCAATTTTTCATCCAGAAAAAAATTACATATGCTTACTTATGTAATTGATTACTAACTAATATCAGGAACTCATGAGCCTCAAAAGTAGAAAATATATGTAGCCATTTTTTTTTTTTTAGGGGGGGGGGGGGGGGTGTGGGTGAATATATAGTCTTTTTTTTTTTAATATACTGTGTAGTTAATTTGATACGAGTGTAAAATATGTAATTTAATTAGACTGTGACTACCCTAAAAGTTAACAATAATATAACGACCAACTATACTTTAGTTTGGAAACTCTTCGGCTTGTTGCCTTAAATTATGAAAAAATAGATTAAATGCACTTTAACTATCCTTTAATATGGGTAAAGATTATTTTGAGATTTCTGTTTTTTTTATCCATTTGATTTTCATTTTTTTCTTTTTTTTTTTTTAAAAGTCATCCGATACCCTTGAAGTTTTAAAAGTTTAAGTATTTGTGACAAAACCGCTAATTCGAACCTAATGGTCCATCCATTTTTTACCCTAATTTTTTTTTTCTTTCATTTTTGTAATTTATGAACATCAAGCCATGCGAAATAGCAGAAAAAAAAATACCATTTATTGAAAATAAAAATGGAAAATAAAGAGTAGTGAAATGTATTTAACTCCCAAAAATTCAAACGAGTCTTGCATCTTTGGTCTTATACGTACTCTTATGAGATTGTTCTAATGAAATCGCTATGCAATTGCAGGAAAAAGGAACAATAAGATTCGCAAAGCAACAATAGGTAATATATGTATATATAACACAATCAGATTTGTTTAATTGGAAATCAACTTATCTTTTAAAAAAAAATCTAAAAAGTTGATATGATATGTTTAGTATAATGTTATCAGGTCAACCAAATAAAAGACTCACTATATATGTGTATATTTATATGAGGAGTTATGCTATGTATGTTAGAAATATGTTCCAAACATAAGGCATGTGAGAATGTGAAAAGAAAACCTAGTTAGGCAAGTAAGAAGCCTTATCTTTTGTAATATCAGTAGGTTGCAAACATAAAATTGGAATTAGGTTCCATCATATCAAAATTGATACAAGATTTTTATATGTTGGGAATGTATACTTATATTATGTTGGAACTTATTAAAGAGACAAGTCATCACTTGTCTAACTAAATTTTTAGTTTTAAAGTATTAATTTAGATGCAACATTTAATATTTGATATGTCAGTATGTTCTCACATTATATTAGAGATATATTCCCACAAAATCATAATGCTATATATATAGAGGGAGTGCTCTGTGAATTTAAAAAAAATTGACAAATCATCTTGGTCTTTGAACGGATAAATCTAATATTCTGCAAACAAAGGGGAGTTATGAGGAGTTAAAGGCCAAGATGATCATATTTTGTAAAAACCTTTTTGAAATATCTTGATATATTCAGTTTGTTTAAAACTGTTTCAATTACAGCAACCATGTGGTTTATTGGTGGAGTGGTCATGTGGGTTGGCTTAAATATTTTCTCTTGATTTTGCATCAGAAGTTTACGTTCCCTCTTATTTGATTGTAGCCATAACAGTTGCAGGAATTGGGGCTCTAACTGTGACATTGATCTGCTGTGTAAGGAAATTCAAATATGAAAAAAGCTATATTTTTTAGGAAGAAGCAGAATCAAACAGATCAAAATGTAGAGACATCCTCTCTAGGGAAGTATGGACCCGTACAAGTCAGAAGATATAGTTATTTGGACGTTAAGACAATGACCAACTCCTTCAAAGAAAAAATAGGCGAAGCTGAGTATGATACTGTATACAAAGGAAAATTACACAATGGCATTCATGTTGCAGTAAAGGTTTTTGATGAGTCAAACTCAATACATGATACTGGAGTAGTATTTATGAACGAGGTGACAACTGTTAGCAGAACTTCCCATGTCAACGTTGTTGCCTTGTTGGGTTTTTGCTCTGAGGGTCGAAGAAAAGCTCTCATCTATGAGTTCATGCCCAATGGATCTCTCGAGAAATATATATTTAAGGATAATCATTTATTGGGATGGGAAGCACTTTTTCAAATTTCACTTGGCGTTGCTCAAGGACTCGAATATTTACATCGTTGTTGTAATATACGAATTCTGCATTTTGGTATAAAGCCGCATAGTATTCTTCTTGACGAAGATTTCTCACCTAAAATTGCCGGTTTTGCTCATGCTAGAGTATGTACCACAAAAGAAAGTATAACATCAACATCAGGAGCGAGAGGGACTATAGGATATATAGCTCCTGAATTGTTTTGGAGAAGTTTTGGAGGGGTTTCACACAAGTCTGATGTGTATAGCTATGGAATGACCGTTTTACAAATGGTTGGACTTGGAGGCAGAAAGATTCTCAATGCTACAGCTGATTGTTCAAGTGAAATATATTTTCCAGAATCGATGTACGAACGGCACTTTGAGTTAGATGAAGATCTTGGATTGACGAGAATTACAAACGAAGAAGACAATGAAAAAGTGAGGAAGATGGTAATGACGGGGCTATGGTGTGTACAGACTCACCCTTCAAATAGGCCAACAATGAGCAGAGTCATAGAAATGTTGGAAGGCAGTCTTGATTCCTTACAAGTTCCACCGAAGCCATTATGGTATTCTCCCTTGAGATCGCAAACCGGTTCTTCTAACCACGTGACTACATCAAATGGTGCAAGTGACGAGGATTAAATTGGACATGATTTTCTAATATGCTTTTCCTTAGTGTATCTCACGTGTGGATTTAATAGTTCGGGTGGCACTGGGGATTAACTCCTCAAATCTAATCTATGAGGACCTATAAAATTTTATTTACTGCCTAGTTTGTCAAAAACTTCTATCTTCTCCTTTGATATTTCGGAAAACTTGTGAAGAAATAGTCATTCGACTAAAAGCACCAATATCTTCTATAATAGGCCAGGTAGGAACACAACTTTTGCATCAAATTTTAATTTTCTTTTTTAGCTAAAAGACGTGTTATAACAACCAAAAGCCCAGCAACAGCTTACAGAGAAGCATACAAAAGCGAGGTGGACAGAGGGCCACGCTCCTGGGAAACAAAAACAGAGAAAACTCTCGGAAGAGAATCTAAAGACAGGTGCCAGAAACGGTGTTTCTGCTGCACCAGCTGCAAACAACATCGCATAGTCATTTTGTCCTCGATACATCCAATTTGGATGTTAAATATTTTTTCGTAAATTGGAATTGTGTTGATACATTACTATTTTCGACCGCTCAAAATTAAGAAATGAAACTTACTAATTTCAATTCACTAATAGCTATTCAAAGTTTTCGTGAACGTGATTTCATCATCTCAAAATTTTCTTCGTCAGTGATCTAGTTCATTGTGTTCTGCACATAAGGGGGGGAAAAGCACTTTCATTTCATTGATTGAAAAATACGAGGATCTATTTGGTTAGATATATGTATATTAATCGAGAAAATGAAGAAAAATGGCCCTATTGGGTAAATGGTGTGTCAAACAAGAACCTGTTTGGTAATGTTTTAATAGGAAGTGTTTTTCCAAGGTCCTTTTGTAATGAAGCACCGACAGTGATCCTATTAAATCAAAGAGTTTTCACTTCAAATAAACAAAACAAGATGCCCGAGAAGCAATGAA
Organism: Ziziphus jujuba; assembly: GCF_031755915.1. NCBI lineage: Eukaryota > Viridiplantae > Streptophyta > Magnoliopsida > Rosales > Rhamnaceae > Ziziphus > Ziziphus jujuba. Next base: position 21,848,636 of record NC_083390.1, read on the forward strand.
CTATTTAATCCCAAAAAAATGGTGCATATAATTACATTAAATTTGGATAGAGATAGATGGTATGTGTCGCACTTTGTAGTAATCCTCCCCTTCAATTCCATTTTTGACTTGGAGCTTATCGCAGAACGAGTTATCCATTCCAACAATATTCAGTTCTTTGAGGGAAGTGACAAATTGTAACCCTTCTGGAATCATCTCTAAATTGGAAACTTCATCAATTGTTAATTTCTTGAGACTAGGCATTGAACCTTTCTCTATTGTCCACTTTTTTAAAAACACCAAGTCAAAGAGTACAAGAGTCTCTAGCATTGGAAATCCATCAGTAGAACAAACCATTGTAGAACCACGGTATGCATCACTTCCAACTCTGAGAAACCTTAAGTTTGGTAGCTTCTCCAACACTGGCATTGGGTCCTGCTCCATGTTAGACCTCCATAGAATCAATTTGGTAAGGCTTGCTGGAAGAAATTGCAGAGTATGATTGTTATTAGAGTGCATTCCTTCTAATAACTTCCCTTTCAAATTTAATTTAGAGAGGCCATGACAAGAGGAAACTGATTCCAGACTTGGAAATCCATCGCCACTGGAGATGTACATATTCAAGGATTGTAGGCGGCCTGATTGAATAATTGGGGAAGCCAACACCTTTCTAACATCATCATTACTACTACCTTCAAAATCTATCCCTATGTTTCGAATATTAATCAATTTGTTCAATGCATCATATCTAAATAAGACAGAAGATGGTATGTCCTTTAGAGTCTCAATGTCTTTTAGCTCATCTATTCGAACATCATTCCAATCTTCCTTCGACATATTATAAGGTACTAATAAACATAGTAATAGATGTCTCAACCGTATCAATCTTGATAGCATCTTTAATGGTCCAACAACACGACATTTCCAAAGATCTAGAGTCTGCAAATTCGTAAATTAGCTATGGAGGATGGCAAACTGATTAATTCAAGATCAGCTTGGAGACACAAATATCTCAAGTGAATTAAATTACCAATAGCTCCAGGAATTTTAGATCCATCAACAACACGAAGCTCCAACACTCTTAACATTCTAAAGTTGCTTAATCTTAAAGCTGACAAAGAAAGAGCGCCACCAAAACACAAAAGAGAACGGAGATTGGGATGTACCTGGTTCACCCAAGATGCATTGGCAACATGCATACCAAAATAGGTGCATGTCGGATGTGTATCCCAATACAGATCACAGCCAGGATGAATAACAAGTCTTCGGGAATGACTATTGCCCGAGTGCTGAAATGAAGTTGCAGAAACATTAATCGACATGTTGCTCTCATGTTGCTGGATAATTTGAGCGAAGATTTCATTTCTGGCCTTCAACGTACACATGTCTCTCATAAGATCATGCATGCGACATGTTTTGACACCTATTCCTGTATGGTCCCTTTTGTCCACCTGAACCATGCACCTATTGATCAACTCTTCCAAGTATCCTTCAGCGACTTCTTCAAATGTCTGTTTTGCAGTCATTCCTTCTGTCTGTGTCATTATAAATCCTTCTCCAATCCATAACCGAACCAACTTTCTTTTGGGTATTCCATAGTCCTCTGGATAGTTGCCCAAATAGAGAAAACAGGGCTTCAAGTAGTAAGGCAGATCATGGTAGCTCAAGGCTAATATCTCATGCACTCCGTCGTATTGTTGCCGAGATTCTTGTTTGGACAAGTATGAATTCACGTCTCTCATCACCTTCTTCCATTCATCCAACGAATTTTTTGTACTCAACAAGCCTCCAAGAACAACGACAGCAAGAGGTAGTCCTCCACATTTTTGTGCCATCTCCTTCCCCAAATCGATAAATTCCAGTGGACAACTGCCGTCCCCGACAATATCTCTTGTAAATGCTTTTCGTTGTAGAAGCTCCCAACTTTCTTCCAATGTCAAAAATGGAGGTTCAATTTGGGAGCTCAATGGATCAGCAAATGTTGCTACTTCTCTGTTGCGCGTGGTAAACAGAAGCTTGCTTCCCTTCTTTCCTTTTGGGAAAGCGCGCTTTACAGAATCCCAGGCCTCAATCCTCCATATGTCATCAAGAACCACAAGATACAGCTTTTGTTTGAGCTCTGCCTTAACCAAACCGATCAACTCATGCTCTTGCATTTCTTGTAAATAACGTTGCTTTTGATATTTGTTATTGCCAAATTTCATAGTATTTTCAAATGAAGAATCTACTTGCTTAAAGATTTCAATCAAAATATCTTTTGGGACATACCTTTGAGATATAAAAACCCAAGCAGAACAATCAAAATGTTGTTTAACGCTATTGAACACTTTCTTGGCAAGAGTGGTCTTGCCCAATCCACCCATTCCCACTATTGAAACAATACAGAGCCGATCTTCCTCCTTAGTCAACTCAGCTGTTAAAGCCCTGGTGCTACGTTCCAAGCTAATAACATCATGATCCTCATCATCATTTGGAGATGACCTTCTCAAGCTCCGCTGCAGCTCAGCCGTCGAGCTCGTTCCCTCTGCAGCAACAGATTCGATCCCATAATTTTGCATTCTTCTAAAGATGCCTCTGGTCCTTTTCCGGACAAAGCTGAGTTGGATTCGGACATTTTTATTATGAAAAGCTTTGACATAAGAGGAGGTAACTTTGAGGATGAAGATTTCGATAACATCGTCAGCATCAAAAGCAACATCTTTGACTTGCAATACCAAATCTCGGAGGCGTTGGTCATGTTCTTGCTTGGAATCCGCATCTTTCAAAAAAGCCCAAAGAGATCTCAAATCATCTTTCAATAGCAACACGTCCTCCTTCACACTCCTCAATGAGGCCGCTTCATGGATGAGAAGGTCAGTGATTCTTTGGACGGTTTGGGATACAACGGACTCTGCTAATTTGGATAACAAAAATTCTGCCATGTTCTTCTTGCAGACAAAGTATAATAGGAAGGATTGTATTAGGAGAAGGAGAAGAGTAAGACTACGGTCAAATTCTTCCTATGGAGGATTTCGTTTTGCAAGAACAGCTAAGTGGAAAACTGCAGCGAGATCTGGATCTGTAACCAAGAAACTAACAGGAAGATGATGAAAGCTAATGGGGACCAGTGGCAATTGGACTTTTTAGGGACTGGCAGGTGAGAATACTATCAGTTGACTGTAGCCTGAGGTGAGGTCCTGATTGCTATTTCTTTTTTATTTTTTATTTTTGGTTAGATCTCACAAATGTCCCTCTTAGTTTAATTTGTTTCCATATATATCCTTGGGTTTTCTAGTTTTTACGGATTCTTCCTTTAAAATTCGATTTTAGTTGCACAAACTACTTTTCTGTTAATATGGATTTAGAGAAGTCTTCCTTTAATATATGTTCATGATCTCCACCACTAGTACTACGCAACTTCTCGTAGCTATTTTTTCTTTCCAAAATTTTTGCGGCCTTTTTCTTTATCACTCATGTTTTCGTTTTATACACAAGGCTTAAAAAGCGAAGCTTAAAAAGCTTGTAGATTTTATGGGTTTTTGGAAAAAGATTGATGATGGGTCTCGTTTAATTTTTTTATTTTTTGGGTGAATAATATGGGTCTCGTTTAACTTTTACTGACTACGTTTTCCATTTTCATGCTTCATATTTTTACAAGGTAATAAATTAATGTGAAGTAACAACACACTGTGATCTGAAAATTGAAGCCACGCAGTGGGAGAGCAAAGTAAAAATAGACGAAGGAAGAGGGAGTTTACAGAAAATATGCAAGATGGTGAGGATGTAGATCTAAACGAAGAAAAAAAGGACAAAGAGCAGGGCAGATAGAGACTGACGAACCAGGCCAACAAGCAACGTAAAAGAACCGTAGATCAAAATGAAAGGTGCAGATGAATTGACGTGGAGGAAAGAGAAACTACAAGTCAAAGAATACTATTCAACATTTGAAATGTCCTCACCACTACGCGTCTATCTACAACTATAAATTTCTAAACTACTTAAATTATGCTTAGTAGAATTTATTTAATTAACCAATCAGTGTTGGTTGAAATTTTATTGGTAAAGTCTTTTAACTATTAAACCTCCAGCAATTATTCAACTGACGGTGGCACCTCCAATTAATAATGATTCAATTCAGATGATTGGAATTTTTCCCAACACCTCCCATGGAATATCTTCTGCATCCTCACCTTCTTCCTCTTTACCAGAAAATATTGTTGAAGCTGTAATGGCGATCCATATTACCGAGATGGCAGCATCCCCAGAACTTGTGTTGAATCAGTCACTTTCTTCCTCTTTTTTATTCAATTTTTATTTTGTTTTTTAACTTGATTCCTTTTTTCATTTTTTCTCTTGTTTCATTTATTTGATTAAAGTCATTTTGTTTAACTCAAAAATAGATAACTCATTATAATAAGTGTAGTAACTTATATTAAATTTAGTAATAATTATATAGATATATATATATATATATATAAATTAATCTTGATTGACATCAAACATAAGATTAGGTTAATTTTTATCATATCCTCTATTTCTGTCTTAGTTTTAATTCCAATTCAATCATATCATGTATATTAAATGGATTCTGAATATAAGCTGATGAAATAATAATATATCACCAAATAGTAAACATGTTAGGTAGAGTTGTTGATATTTTTAGCATTCATGTTAGGTAGAGTTGTTGATATTTTTAGCATTACTCTTTCGTGAACTTGTTTGTAATTTGAAACTTTGTACATTTATATTCTATTTTTTGTGAAAATTTTCTTCTTAGGTCTGTTTGGTAAATGTAAAAGTGGAAAATCTTAACTTACTTGTAAAAATGATAACTTTGTTATGTTTAAATATTTATTTTAAGATAGAAAAGTATGGGTATGGGTTTAGAATTATATTTTCAATTATATGGAAATATCATTTTAAAAATAAATAATTCTATTAACATTACAAATTTTGTCCATACTACATTCTATATACTCATTTTTTTTTATTTTTTTATTTACACCAATTATATTATACATAATTTATTTTTTTATTTACACCAATTATATTATGCATAATTTATCTTTAAATATATTTAAATGCTTACACTACGTTTTATTATGCCTAATTTCCTTTGAAATTAAACGAATACACTACATATACTACACTCTAATTCTCAAATTCTCGTAGCTTTATCTTCAACAATCCGTATTGATCCAGAGAACAAAAAGAACACAGTACAGTTACAGTTGCAAATTTATCGTAGCCACAACTTAACTGCATTTTGTATATTTATCTTGTAATTGACTCTCCTGACTAAGTCTCCAATATCCTGTTATATCAAAGACCCATCATATAGAGAAAAGGCATATCCTTTCATTCACTTCTCTCAGTTAGATGATAATCAAGGAAACTTTTAGGTAAGATCTTATCCATTCCAAAAATTTCAACTTTAACTAAATGCAAAGGAACCAATTACCGGTCCACTACGATAAGCAAAACAATGAAAGAAAATATAACGCTGAAACACGATTTCTCATATAAATACATTTCCATCTCATATTCTACAACCATTTAAACCCACTGAAAAACCCATCCCATTTGTCAAATTCCAACCCTCATGAACACTTTCCAAATTTACATAGTCAATTCCCTGAACGAATGCAAGAAGAAACTAGACCCAAACTCAAAGTACTATAGTACATTTTGTATGTAAGTGGTGTATGGAAAATAACACCATTGGTTCTGTAGAGACACTCTTTGCCTAATATTTTCCTTTCTTTTGTTTCTCAAGAGAGAGGCTTTTAAGCCATCTCTCGCCGGTAGGGTGTTCTCTGGTTCTCTTTTGGTTATAAAAACTTTATTTATTTAAGCAAATAAAAAGATTTCTTTCTACCGGTGCTACCTCTTTTAATAATTGCTTTTATTAGTGTCAAGCTGTGATGGTTTACTTGTGCTTGCGCTGAATGACTTACTTTTTTTTTTTCCGAGTGCAACTAGTCAAATTTCCAAGAGAGGAAGGCTCCTGATACCAAATTTTACGGCGGGACTTTTAACACCATGTTGTCTATGATCCTCTGGCACCCACAATTTCCAATATCTCAAATATGAATCAAAACGTGTTCATCCTCACTTTCCTCCTCTTCTTACCAAACCTGCACTTCGTAGGAGCTGCGGATCAATATTACCTAGATTGCAGCGTGCCCGCCAGAACTTGCCCTGATAACCAAACTATAAGGTTTCCGTTTTATCATCGAGACCAACAAAAACCCTACTGTGGGTACCCTGGTTTCGAGGTCTCTTGCGATGAAGATGGCCACTCAATTCTCAATCTCTCCGTTAACGACCCCTACATCGTCCGCCAAATCTCGTACGAGAACCGTTCCCTTATCGTCTCAAACGCCGTAATTTCACACGATTCAACACCCAATTGCATTCCTGCTCTCCAAAATATATCCTTTCCCAATGAAAGATTCGAGCTTCCAAAACAAAACCAAGTCTTTTTGCTCAGCAATTGCCACCCACCTAGAGTTACAGAGTACGAGATCGGTTGCTCTACGGAAAACGCTAACAACTGGGTATTGGGTGTGCCTGGGAATGACAAACAAAAATTGGGCAACTTGTCTAAGCAGTGTGGAGATGGGAAAGTTGTGGTGGTCCCGGTGAAAGATTACGATGGCAGTGACGATGAGAGTCTTGGAATGAGACAGGTTTTGAGCAGAGGATTCGAGCTCACATGGATAGACAACGACTGTAGCCGTTGCCAGAGAAGTGGTGGACTGTGTGGATTCAATACTGCCTCTTACCTTTTCCAATGCTACTGCGAAGATAGGCCTCAAATTGCGTATTGCCAAGGTAAGTCTTTAACTCTCCATCTAAAACGTTTAAAATTCAAAAATATGTAGCATTTTTCTTGCTACAGTAAGCGTCCCATTTTAAGTGTCTGTGCGCGTGGATTTTAAATGAGCCAACCTTCTCACTTCGGCCTTGCCAAGGCCCAAATGCCAACTCATTCTCCAATGCCTTTCCACCAACCTACCAAAAATAAATAAATAAATTTGAAAGTTGTACTCTTTCTCCTTTATAATCAACCCTCATCGTCTCTGCATTTGTTCTCGCTCTTTCAACCCCGGTTCCTCTTTATCACCTATTTTCTTCATTTTATTTCGGACCCTTCTTTTTCACTAACCAGGCATTATCTCTTATTGATAAAAATATATATATATACATTATTCATCTACTTTTGGCTCTTAAAATATTATTCAGGTCTGTTTAAAAACTAGTTACTAAGTCCTACTATCTACCCCAAACAAAATCAGTCCTCTCATACATGAATTCTCCCTTCTTTCTTATACTCCTACCTTCATGTGAAAAATTGTTTGCAAAATATACTAGAAGAATGAAAACTTAACTCCAACAAGGTCAGCGGACATATTTTTTAAAACAATGATTTTCTTTGCTCTACATAATAAGCAAACCAATTCATCACCATATCCCAAATCTCTTCCTTGACCAAATCCAGATTTTTCCAAATAATAAAAAAAATAAAAAATTGTAGGAGATAAAATAAGCCTATAAGCTGTGGAAGGGATAGATGTCCGAGCTTGGCGAGTTGGTGTAGATGAGGGCCAAGAGGAAAGAAACCCAAAATTATTGAGATGGAGATTATCAGATTCTAAGAGAGAGACGGAGGAAAGAAAATGGAAGTGGCATATCTCATTTTAGAGACTAGTCAAAAAGTCAAATACAATGTACAGCTGGAAGTCAATATTAAGGAGGCACAGCTGCTCTTTATGTGGCGTGTTGTATTGCAATTCTCCATGTTTATAATATCGAAGTATTTAAAAATTTCTATTATTTTATATAAAAAAAAGGCATTTAAAATTTTATTTTAAAAAAAGTATTTAAATGTATATTGAATAAATTTCATCTTAGGTTAAATACATTTTATCCCTTTTACTCTTTACCGCTTAAATTTTAAAAAAAAAATTGTCACATTATCGTTTGAACTTTTTTTTTTGGGTCATTTTGATCTAATTATGTTATTTTGATATATAAATTTTTATACAATTAATTATATACAATTAATGTAACTTTATTGTAAAACAATTTAATTATGTTTTATTTCATTTATAACCAATATTTATGGTCTAATTTTGTCAAATTTATTTAAATAATTGAAAAATTGTGCTAAAATAACAAAAAGCCAATAGTTTAAGTGGTAATATGTTATTTTTTAAAGTTTAGACGGTAGAATGCAAAAGATGTAATAATTTAGAAGGTAAAGTGTATTTGATCCTTTCATCTTCTACTTTATGAAAAACGTCTTTTTTTATCTTCCATTTATATTTACATATATCTGTGTGTGTGTTATCATAGGCGGCCGTAGATGGGGCCTTGAAACCCCTTCCCTTTTTTTTTTTTTCTTTTTTCTTTTTGTTCTTTTGTATTTTCAATATTTTTGTTCATTTACATTATCATCCACGAAAATAGATAGTATATTCTAGATTTGGCAAAAGTTCATAGAACTCACCAACATCTAGCTGTAATGAACAAATCGTGTCTATAATAGATCAACCTGTTAAGACTTATTATATTAATAATAGGATGTTATCATTTAAACCCATTATATATATTTAACCCGTTTAGAATTGTGCTTTTGGTAATTCTACTATGTGTTAAGAAAAATAACTATACATTTTTTGATGTATAATTATATATTTAACTACAACTATAAGGGATTTAGAAAAATTTTGGAGTGAAAATAAAATTAATTACTATATAATTTTCTATTACTGTTATAAGATTTCCAACAATTGTATTTTTGGTTTTTTTATTTTATATTTTTGATATATTACAAGAAGTGAATATGTATATTTGGCTTGTATTTTCCTCTTTTTTTGTCTATTTTTTTTTTATAATTAGGAATATGCTTTCATATATACTTTATTATGAAATTTTAATTATAAATTTCTTAACATTTTTCAATTATATTTTTTTTATTAACGGGTAAATAGGTTGTTAACTTGCAATACATTACCTTACCAAATCAATTTGGATTTGATATCTCCACCTTTTAATTTAATGAATTAGGTTTGAATTTAAAAAATTTAGCACTAATACAATATGACATAATAGATATCCAATTCAACATGATCCATTGTGAGCTAATGCAACCCCTCTCGATTCACTATCACATATCTAGCTCAATATACATCCAATCATCCAATGGTTTCACTTTTTGAATGAATGCCTGTATCGATGGAAAAAATTTCTTTGTCCACCACAATGTGTTATCATACTATACGTACTGGTGCCTCTTTGGAAAGATGGAAAAAATTTCTTTGTCCACCACTATATGTTATTAATTAAGCAAAAAAAATTAACAATAATAAATAAATAAATAAATTATATTTTGGTCAATACAATAAGCGTATTCATCAGAAGAAAAAAAGAAGAAGAAGAAGTTATATTTAGTCAATAATTAATTATACAACTGAGTAGCTCGATGGTACTCGTTAAAATAAAAATAATACGTTTCACAATAAAGAACACTTATGCATTTTTTTTAAATATAAAAAATAAAAATAATATGTTTCCATAAATTATAATAGTAGTGTTTTTTTTTTTTTTTCGTTTTTTTGTGAGTAAATATAATAGCTAGTAGTGGTATTGAAAGTTATACGATACTAAAAATAATATAAAATTCAAATATAAAAAGAATAAGGTTTTATTTATATATATATATATATATTATATTTGAAGAGTCCAATAATTTTTTATATTATTTTTTAAAACTGAAACGTGGATTGGAGCTTGTCATTTATTTATTATTTTTTATTTTTTAAAGGTTAACTCTTTAAAATATCAAATCTTGCATCTCTACTGGTCTTGTGTACTCACCTGAGATTGTTCTGATGAAATGGTTATCATGAAATTGCAGGAAAAGGAAACAATAAGATTCTTATTGCAACATTAATAGGTGAATATTATTATATACATATAGTTAATTTTGTAATTTGCACGTAGCTGTTATGAATTACTATATTCATTTCTCTTCTGTTTGTTCAAAATAGTTTCAACTGCTACAATCAAAAGGTTTGTTGGTGTGCGTTAGCTTAAAATTCAGTCTTTTTGCCTCATAATTTGTGCTCTTTAATTGCATCCACAACAGTTGCAGGAATTGGGGCTCTAACTGTGATAGTGATATGCTGCGTAAGGAAATTCAAATGTAATAAACCTATAAGTTTTTGGACGAAGCAGAATCAAACGGATCAAAATATCGAGGCCTTTAACTTTGGACCTGGACCTGTACAGATCAGAAGATATACTTATTCGGATGTTAAGAAAATGACCAACTCTTTCAAAGAACAATTAAGCGAAGGGCGCTATGGTTGTGTCTACAAAGGAAAATTACATGATAACAGTCTTGTTGCAGTAAAGGTTTTGAATGATTCAAAAGGTAATGGAGAAGAATTTATCAACGAGGCGGCAAGCATTAGCAGAACTTCCCATGTCAATATTATCACTTGGTTAGGTTTTTCTTATGAGGGTCGGAAAAGAGCTCTCATCTATAAGTTCATGCCTAATGGAACTCTAGATGAATTTATATTCAACAATAATCATTCTTTGGGATGGGATACACTCTTTCAAATTTCACTTGGCATTGCTCGAGGGCTTGAATATTTACATCGTGGTTGTCATACCCGAATTCTGCATTTTGACATAAAGCCACGTAATATTCTTCTTGATGAAGACTTCTCACCAAAAATCTCTTATTTTAGTCTTGCTAGAGTATGTACCAGAAAGGAGACTATCATACCAATGTCAGAAATAAGAGGGACTATTGGATACATGGCTCCAGAAGTAATTGATAGAGAATTTGGAGGGGTTTCACACAAGTCTGATGTATATAGCTATGGAATGCTGGTTTTGGAAATGGTTGAAGGGAGAAAGATTGTGAATGCTGGTGTTGATGATACTAGTGAAATATATTATTTTCCACATTGGATTTACGAGCGTCTTGCATTAGATGAAGAACTTGGATTGGAGAGGATTATGAACGAAGTCGAAAAGACTGAAGTGAAGAAGATGATAATAGTAGGTTTATGGTGTATCCAAAGGATCCCTTCAAATAGACCAGCAATGAGTAGTGTCATAGAAATTTTGGAAGGAAGTCTTGATTCCTTGCAACTGCCACCCAAGCCAATCTTTTCTTCTCCTTCAAATTCAAATTTTCCATCTGATTCTTCCAGTATGACTGTATGAATGCAAACTTATTACCATGTCTCTGTTACATAGTATGAGCTTTTTCATGTTCCTGACTATTTGAGAGAACAATCTGATCTTACAAAATAATAATGTCAATTGCTGTAGAAGCTAAATTTTGCAATATGGGCCAGAAAAATACGCAAGAAGCTTGATGTTTGACATCTTTTAAGTTTCAGCGTACATTGAATAATTGGAATAAAGCATGCAAGGGGGACAAATTAAATCCCATATTGTTCCCCAGAACAGCATGTGGAACAGAGAGAGTGATGTATAACAGAAGCCAATCCCGTATTTTTCTTTCTTTACAGCTTGATCAGTACACAGGGATGGGCATATGATCTTAGGAATGGACTAGCATACAACTGAAAATTAACGCCTTTGTCAATTTTGTCTCCACTCTGCCTTTATGCATCCAATCGGAGGTAAAAAATTTGAGAAATAAATCGTAATAATTAAAATATAGAAATAGTATAATGGATGTTTGTTGCAAAGCGTTGAGAATTTTGCCATAAATCTTCGTTCACAATGGTAATCAATTGTGAAGGCCTGTTTGAATCAGCTCAACCTTTCTAGATGTATAGTAGTGCACCCTTTTTTTTCCCCCTAAATGTGGGCATGGATATAATATAAAATTGAACACTTGGTCTCATGGCATGAGTTCTATTAAAAAAAGCACTTAAATTCGTTCTTGTTGTATTTGATTGATCAATGTTTAGGAAGCTTTAAGAACAGGGGCTAAAGCAGAACAAGCTTAGGGCTGTGCTATTGAGGAAGATATCCGGTGACTCTGCTAATAAACTATCGAACGAAGAAGCTATTGGTTGTTGGAACTTGGAATTGTCGAAGAACCTTTTGAAGTTGGCTCGGCAATGCTTGCTGAAAGGTTTATGACTTTTGCTTATGTGAAGTTCGATTCAGGCTTTGATGTCTAGTGTAGATTACAGCCATGTAGATTTCATTTCATTTTATTTTAGCGCTCCAAGTTCTTCATGATATATATAATTTCCATATGAGCATGTGTTTCAACTTTTCCAAGTTCTTCATGATAAATAATTTTCATATGAGCATGTACATCAATTTTTTGTCATTCTTCTATACCATCTCTTATATCATCAAATCTAAAGACATGCCGTGGATTTATTTAATCTTAAAGGTTTTCAGCCGGTTAGTATATTGGCATAGTGGGCCACTTTTTAAGTTTGTGGTGAATGGATGCATAAGACCCATTTTAAACTTGCTGAGTTGGTCTTTTGTGTCCTTTTTTATGTTGAGGCAAATCTTTTTAAAATATAAGTTGCATGTGGCATTTAATCTTTCATATTGCATTTGGGAAGAAAATTTGTCTGGTGAAACTTTCATACTCTAGTTTTTCTCTAGTTCGTAGAAAGCTTCATATATGCTCATGGATGAATTTTGTTAGGACCAAAAATCTTGGACCAATGTTTACACCAAAATCTCGAAATGAAATGGAAACCTCAAGAACTCGAATACCTGCAAAAAGACAATAACCTTTACACCGAGGGTGTTGGGATATTGTCTCTCCGACGATCAAGTTAGTGGACTTAATTAAAGATTCAAGAGTTAGTCTACTATGGAAAAAAAAAAAAAAAAAAAATGGCATACCTTGTATATCGGGTGTTGTGGCTTTTATACTTGAGTTTATCACTGAAGCCTTATTGCACTTTCATTTTGTCTTGTTATGGCCATGCCTTCACGTGGGAGTGGTTTTTAATTGCTCGAGGTGGATTTTGGTATGGTTCCTGTCCCTGAAATCAAGCTGACTATTCGGCATGGGACGTAGTGATCACAATATCCTTCCTCTATCGTCTTTTATGCGGACTCTGCTAGCTGGGATGGAAAATAACCCCATTCTCTTGGTTTGGGCTAAAATGTGTGAGACTATTTGATGAGTTGGATTTAGCGAAGAAAATATTGATATCGATGAAAATATTGAAAATATGATTTTACATAAATATTGATGAAAATGTCGATATCGATAGAAATATTGATAAAGTTACGAAAACTGTAAATTTTTAATTTACAATACAAATTTTTATATATAAGATAATTAATATAATAAAATGATATAAAATACAATAATTAGAATACAATAATTATAAAATATTCTATAAATATTACAAATTATTTATAAGTGAATAAAATATAAAGTTAATTAGCATCAAAATATAAAAAATTTGAAAAATAATAGTAAGATATAAGAAATTCTCAAATATAATCCCTAATACATTATTAATACCAAAAAGAATTCCTTGGTTCTTCAAATTGATTATCATATTTTGATATTTCGCGTGTATAACAATAGGCATTCCAACTCATCATATTAGAGAAATTTTCCATGTAATTGTGGATGTGCCAAGTATATCTTTCTCTATTAATCCCAACCAATTGTCCAAGTAAAGGATAATGTGGATTTATCCAATGAGGAGTATAACATTCATTTTGAGACATGGGATGATTGAAGATATCAATATAGTAATCACTGTGAGAATTATGTGATCTCATTTGACCAATTGGATACACATTTGGAATCTCAGAATTTCCATATTGAGAACTAACTTGTGTATTTAAACTCATTGCATCCAAAGAGTTAGAAAGATAATCTTCATCATGTTGATTCATCATGGAAATGCCATAGTGCCTTCTTGAACTAATGCCTGCTGTTCGAGCCCCATGATCAAAATCCTATGTTGCATGTGTATATTGATCTTCACCAATAAATGGGCTTAATGGTTGTTGGCTTGGTTCTCGATAGTATGTTCCACTCCCACCTCCACCTATATTATATCCTCATTCTCTATTGCCACCATAACCATTACCTCCATAATCATCATCATCATCATCAAGATCAACAACATCATCATCATCTTCATCCTCATATTCATTTGGTTGAGAATAACCGCCACCAAATGTTTCTACACGAGGACTAAATCGTCTAGTTGAAGGCCTTGTCACTACTTCAAACGAATAATTTCCTCCACTATCACTGCTCATAACTTCTTCAGCAATAACATTGTCAACATTTATCCCTAATTATGAAGCATGCATTGCGACTCGAGGATCTGGATTACCTTCATCATCATCTAAGTGTGAATTCTTGACCTATTGGATAATAGGATTATCTTCATCTTCACCAAGATCAGCTCCAATTTCAAGAAGATCCAAATAATCTAAATCTAATTGCGGTTGATTTGTTAATTCCATATGAAAAAACCAATTTTTGAAGTTTTTCATATGTGAGCCTATTTCGTTGTTTTGTGTGTATTAAAGCGAAGGTGCTCCAATTACGCTCGCATGCGGATGATGATATAGTTTGTGACAAAATATGCATTGCCAATTTTCTGAGCGTTGGAGTGCTATTACCATACATTATCCACCATTCTACTGTATATTTCAACATTATAAATCAAAATATATTAAATTTTAATAAATTTTTAAATATTAATAAAATTTTTAATATTAAGCACATGATTTTTTTATAACAAGTAATTGAAATGCACATACCAGGTATCATTTCTGCTCGGATGACAATTGCTGCTCGATCACTAAACCCTTTTTGTGCATCTCTAAAGCATATTATCTATATGTAATAACGAAAAAATTATAAAAAACATTATTAATATGTTAGTTAAAAAAAATAATAAACAAAAGCTTACTTCATTTCCAAATTAAGATATACGATCCGAATTTGGATCTAATGCTGCAAAGACATCATGAACAGCTTGCACAAGATCTGAATCAGTGTCAATTCCTTCTTTATATTGGAATCGTGGATTCAGAAAGTATGCTACAAAATAATAATAAAAATTAAATATAATATATAAATTATAAGACAAAATCATAATTAGTAATAAGTAATTGACATAAAATTACCAGTCATATGGAGAGGATAAGGAAGTGTATTGTTCCATTGAGCATCTATGATGTCCATAACCCACTAAGTTCCTCTTTGGTTATTGATTGCATATCTCATTTTTTGAAAACAATCATACAATATTAGCATTGTAGTTATGAACTCTGCATCAAAAATTCTTAAAATATTATATAATGGCTCATATAAATTAACAACGTGAGTAACAGAATCCCAAAAATGATTATCAAGGATAAGTTTCTCCACTTCTTTATCTACTTTTGTTCGACTCAATTGATGCTTAGCCCATGCATCGCTTGTAAAGACTTGTTTTAGAGAAGCTTTCATTTTAAGGAGACTATTTAAAGCAATATAGTTTGTTGCAAACTTTATTGCTCCTAATCGAACAATGTCTCTTTTACATATATCTCACATTAAAGAAAGTAACCAATTATGATTATAAATATAATTGGTTATCATTCTTGCACGCTGAATGATCCTTGCAATACTTTCATGCTTTCCAATATCCTCAAATATAAGATCAATACAATGCGCAGCACATGGTGTCCAATACAAGTTGTACTGTGTCATCAGTTTCTTACCAGCCTTTACGAATGCAGAACCATTATCCGTGACCACTTGCATAACATTGTTCTTATCCACTTCATGGATAACATTCCCCAAAAGTTTGTATATATACTTATAGTTTTTGATTTTATCTGAGGCATCAACTGATTTAAGAAATACTAATGACCCTTTGCAATAAACCATAAAATTCAATATGGATAGATTAGTTGGTCCTATCCATCCATCGTAAATAATTGTACAACCATATGACTTCCAGCTTTCTTTGAACTTTTCAATATGCTGTTGCATTTCTTAATACTCCATGTCTAGATATTTTTCCTTAATTTTATATGGAGATGGTATTTGAACTCCCATATCTATTTGTTAAGCACCAACGATCATATTTTTGAAATGGTGTAATTTTGCCTTTGCAGGTGGGACATTATTATAAATGAAGAACTTTGCCACTAGTCTTCCCAATGTATCTTTCATACCACCTTTTGTCAACATATCTTTTATATATATATATATATATATATATTTTTGCACCAGATGACTTATATAACGAAGGTGCAGCTGGAGAAAATTATTGAGATTGTTGTCTACGACTGGGCTCCCTTACACTTGTTGCACAACGGAATTGAGCATATGGTTGACTACTACCCTCTCGAGAAGATCCTGATCCTTGACCTCTACGGTTAAAAAAAGTTTTTGCCTTATTCTTTTTCCCATCTGTCTTATTTAGATGCACGAACTGCAGCTTTATATGAGTCTCTTTCATCAGGATGTACATCAGCTGGATATATATATATCATCACCATCATCATCATCATCATCATAATTACTTCGAGACGGAGTTAAGTTACCCCGTAATTCATTACGAATATCTTTCTCCATTGTCTTTTTTTTTTTTTTTTTTTAATTTTGCATTTTTTTTCCTCAAATAATTATAAATCTCATTCTTCACTTCTGGAGGTACATTGGAGCACTTTTTGATATTACTTTTTAGATCAAAATGTGCTAAATGATATTTTAATCTTGTTATTCCACCACTTTGCATTTTATGGTTACAATATTTGCAAATTGTACTATATTTGTTGCCTTCAATTGGAATACAATGTGTCTAAGTTGGATCTGTTCTTTCGTTACTACTTTCTATTTTTCCTTTCAATAATCATAAATAATTAGTTAATAATAATATTATGAACAACAATAAGAATAAGAAAAATAACAATATTAATAACAAGAAAAGAATTATAACAATAATAATAATATCAATATTAATAAGAATAACAATAATAATAATAATAACGATAATAAAAACAACAATAATAATAACATTAATTCCAATAAGGATAATAAAATTAATAACAATAATAATAATAAGTAAAATAATAAAAATGACAACAATAACAAATTAACAATAATAATAATAAGTAGAATAATAACAACAACAATAATAACAAATTAACAATATTAATAATAATAATAGTAGTAACAATAATAATAATAATAATAACAACAATAATAACAACATTAATAATAATAAGGATAATTAAAAAATAACAGAATAATAACAACATCAATAATAACAAATTAACAATATTAATAATAATAAGAATAGTAACAATAGTAGTAATAATAATAATATAATAATAAAAATAATAATGATAATAATAATGATAACATTAATATTAATAATAACAATATTAATAACAATAATAATAAGAATAATAAGAATAACAATTATAAGAATATTAATAAGAAAAATAACAGTAGCAATAATAATAATATTAATAAAAAAATATTAATGATAACATTACTAATAATAATAACATCATCAACAATAAGAATAATAAAAATAATAATAATAAATATAATAAATATAATAATAACAACAACAATAATAACAAATTAACAATATTAATTATAATAAAAGTAGTAACAATAATAATAATAATAATAATAACAACAACAATAATAACAACATTAATAATAATAAAGATAATAAGGATAATAAAATAATAATAATAATAATAATAATAATAAGTAGAATAATAACAATATCAATAATAACAAATTAACAATATTAATAATAATAAAAGTAGTAACAATAATAATAATAATAATAATAATATAATAATAAAAAGAATAATGATAATAATAATGATAACATTAATAATAATAACAACAATATTAATAACAATAATAATAATAAGAAGAATAACAATTATAAGAATATTAATAAAAATAACAATGATAACAATATTAATAAAAAAATATTAATGACAACATCAATAATAATAATACGTATAACAATTAAGAATATTAATAAGAATAACAATAATAATAATATTAATAAAAAAATATTAACGACAGTATTAATAATAATAATAACATTAACAATAATAATAATAATAATAATGAGAATAATAATAAAGATAATAACAATAATATATTAATAATTACATAATATATTACATTATAAAGCACACTTAATTTTATATTAAATCAATTATTTGGTGTATATTTTATACATATAATTAACTTTATGTTAAATAATAAGCACAATTTTAACAATATTTGTTATTAAAATGCTTACTTTTGAAGATCAAAAATTGTGAATTGAGATTTTATTACTATGTGGATCTTTCAAAAGCTCTTCCTTTTGTGAATATAAATGTTGAATAAAGAAAGAAAACAAGATTGGAAACTAATTACGTTCAGTGAAAACTTTGCGCTTACTCCATTTCTTTTTGCCAAACTTTTAAACTTATTCTCTTTATGATCTATGCTGAGGAAGAAGGATGCAAAACATAAAAATATGACTGAGCTGTTCCACACGCATTTTTATACTACACTCATTTCCTTATCTCCTCAGTATTACAAATCACTTAAAAAAAATTCTTCTCGTGAATATTTGTACTTTTCAAGTACAATAATTTTATTAAATTATTTCTCCCTGCAATTCTCTCATGATTTTTTCTTTCCATCTTTATTTTTTTTAAAATAAGTTACTGATAACATGTGAAATTTGTAAAATTTTTTATTAAAATTCAAATAAGATGCCTATGAAAATATTCGTTCTGATCATTTCATTTCAAATTTTTGTTTTTTTTTCCCTTCGATGTCTTACTCCTACTCTATTAACACTTTGAAAAAAAAATCAAAAGCATCAATAATTCCGCACATTCATTCACAGTTGCACTTTCATTCACATTTATTTTTTCAGATTCAGCACTTTCATAATTTCATTCACATTTTACACTTTCATTCAAATTCTTTAAAAAAAAAAAAAAAAAAAACAAAAATCAATAACAAAAAAAAAAAAAGTCCTCTCTTTAGCCATCTTTGTGTATCCCCCTCTTCCCTTCAGCTTCAGCCATCTCTTCCTCTTCTCTTTCTCTCTCTTCTTGGCCAGATCAATCTTTCCCTCTCTTCTCGGCCAGATCAGCTATTTCCCTCTCTTCTCGGCTCAGCCGTCTCTTTCCCTTTCTTCTTGGCCAGATCACAAATTCACAACCCAGATCACGTTACAACTGGCCAGCACACACTCACAACCAGTAGGAAACAAATTCTTCACAACATACAAACGCACACATAGAAAAACCAGATCAGATCTCAAAATCAACCACACACCCACACCGGTCGACATTTCCTCGACAATTCCACCGACACACGACGACTTCCCATCGATTTTCCACCATATCCACCCGAAAAATGAAATCCCGACCGACTTCTGAATTTCCACCCGAAACCCCTTGATTCCGATGACATTCTGCCAGCACCCGTGACGGAAACTCTTTCCCCCACCCTTTCGGTGTCGGAGGTGGCCGACAACCGACATTGTCGGTAACTTTTCGCCGGTGTCGGCGATATTTGCTTCACTGGTTGGGCCAACATTATTTTCCTTCAGTGTATAGCAAAGTTTATAATGGTTGAAAAGCCATTTATCCCAAAATTTAAGTTTTGTCTTTTCATATCATTTTTATTTTATTTTATTTTTTATTTTTTAGTAGTCCCTTGTTTTAGATCCTTATATATGTTTCTAATTTTTTTTCTATTTTATTTTTGACCCCTGCAATTTTTTCTTAATTTTTTTATTTTATTTTTGTTATTTTCTTTTATTTTTAAAATTTTGTACTTAGATACCATGTTAAATTACCATTGATTTTAAAATTTTAAATTTATAGAAGATAATCTTTCATTTCATTTATATTTTTCTCTAACTTACCCCCTTATATATAGGCCCTCCTCTATATTACTTTAGTTTATTTTTATTTTTGGCACCCTCACTTTTTTCTAAGCCCTTAGATATGTTTCTATTTATTTTATTTTATTTTTGAAGTTTTGAACTTAGGTATTATGTTGAATTACCACTGATTTCAAAAGCTTAAACTTATGTAAGGTGGAATTTTATTTCATTTATATTTTTTTCTAACACTTCCTTTCATATGCAAGGTACGTTTTTATTTTATTTATATTTTTTTTCTAATATTCCTCCTTATAGGTCCATCTCCGATCTCTTTTCTAAGCTTCTCTATGAACCTTATATATGTTTCTATTTATTTTATTTTTGGATGGAGTTGTTGAGTTTTGAATTCAAAACCTCTTGAATCCTTAATTTTGATATCATATTAAATTACCACTGATTTGAAAAATTTAAACTGATGAAAGATGAATTTTTATCCTCGTCTTCTTTTATTTTATTTGTCAATCTTTTTATTTGGGGCTTTAGTCTTGTCTTGCTGTGGGCTTCTTATCTATGCCTGTTACGGGGGCTTTATTCTTGTCTTGCTATGGGCTTCTTGTCTGTGCCTGATAGAGGGCTTTCATCATGTTTTGCGTCTTTTATGTCTTTGGCTTTTCTTTGTTTTTTAATCTCTAAATGGGCTTCGTCCTCATTATCTTTATTTTTTGTTTTTCAATCCTCAATTAGGCTTTTGTTCTCAATTTTTTTTAGGGGAATTCGGCCCAATGCCCTCATAGGGATGAGCTTCACGATTTTTATCCCTTCATTTGCTATCTTTTTTTTTTCTACCCTTCAATATCTATTTTAACCTTAAAACAATGAAAAATGACTTAGATATCCTTTTATATTTTAAACAAAAACAAAAATCTACTTCTTAGAAAAAGAAAACAAACTTGTTTTTACACGAATACACAAAAATACAAAACACTCTTCATCTCAGCACCCAAAAAAAATACAAAGAAAAAACAAAAAACCAAAACTTTGATCATGACCTCAGCACTCTCGGAGGTAATTGTTTTAATATTTTTGTTTATCTGTTGCTGTGGACCGGTGTGGGTTTGTTCTTGTGTGGATTTTTAGCCTTGCCGTGACCGGTGTTTGTTTTTGTGTGGATTTGCTTATGTGTTTATTTGTTGCCTTGCCGTGGACCCATGTGGGGTTTTTTTTTTTTTGGTGTTTATTTGTTGCCTTACCATTAAATACTTACAAATTTAGTACAATGTGAGAAATTGAAACTTGTGATTTGTGTTTAGAACCGGTTAAAAATGTGGAATTTTTAAAGATTTAGGTTTTTGTATGGAAGTGATTATAACCTAGGTTTTAGGATCGATTGATATTGGGTATTAGTAGGAAATGAAGAGAGGAAAAAAGGGGACCGGTTTGGCCTTGAACGGTGGCCAGAGGTGGGGGAAACAACCGGGTCAAGAATCGGATGGGGACCGATTCAGGCGGGTTCGGGTCAACCCGGACAAAAGTTGAAGATTGATTGAACGACATGTCATCTGGGATGAACGACACCCAGACGACACGTTGTTTTTAATTTGTTTGGGTTCCATCGACATCCCTGAGCATGGAAAATAAACAAAGGATGACGGCAGGGAAATCAATGAATTTGATGAAGAATAATGTTAGTTTGTAATAAAAAAATATAATATATGTATATATATATATTTGTTACAACTTAGGGATATAAGGATTTTTACCCTGATCGAAGTTTAAATCCTAAAGCTAAAGGTGTTATCTCACTAGTGCATGATACTCAAACTCTGTCTAGAAAACTGCTTTTGTGGGTTGAAAAGAAGAATTTTTTTAAAAACGTACTTTACCCTTAGGAAACTAATTATATTTCTTTTTGGATTTGTATACAGATAAATCCTTGACCCTAAACTAATTATACAGATAAAATAAATGTAAAGTGAATGATTTGTATAGCATATATAGGTGTCGGTAGGTCTGAGCTTTTATAACCAAATCAGGTTAAACAAAAGCAGTACGGGGAAGAGATGTAGCTACATTAGTTGACATACTCATATAGAAGTGGTGGACATGTTGCAGTCCAGCTTAACCTATATGTTCAGATTATAATCTGCAACTTTTTGTGCACATTTTTTAGACATATATTGTATGGTAAGAAATAATTAAATATAACATGAATATGATATATATATATATATATAGTCTAAGGGCTGCTTTTGATTGGCTTATAACAATCTGTCTGTTGCGTAGCTTCTATGTAGTCTTCCACCTCTATACTTCACTTTCTTGTTTTTCTATTTTGGGTGAATTGACTACTTCCTCTCCAATCATTTCAATATTTCACTTTATCTGCTTCTGCATGTAGCATCATAATTGGCCACAATTGTTGGTTGCTCTATTAAAACCCCACTTTAGACTATAGCTGCATCAGAAATCTTAGTTGCTTTTCAGACCTTCTTTTTTCTTTTAAGTTTTTTCTTCTTCCTTTTTGCTAGGGTAATTTATTACTAAAAATCATTACTTGGAGATAAGAGAAAAATACTTTATGATTAATTAGAATTGAAGTTGAGAATTCCAGAATTAGTACTTTCTAAGGGTATAGATATATCTATATATATACAGAGAGAGAGAGAGAGAGAAGATCGGTGCATAAAATTTTAGGTACATGGTTAGCTAGAAGCAAACACGCAAACACTTTATCCCCAAAAAATAAAAAAAAAATTAAAGAAGAAGAAGAAGATATAAATATTTAGAAGTAAACACACTGCATGCAAATTTGTATTTCATATGTTGTACTAATATATGTTGACTTATGTTTTGGATCTTGATATTGATTAGCTTGCTTGCTTGGAGGCAAAATTTGATGAATTAAATAAAGAGATGGCATCGTTAAGGAAGATGCTTAGTTCTGTTATTGATGAACAAAAGCATCAGGTATCATTTAGACAACTTAGTATACTTTAGTGTTTCAGCATTATTAAATTATATATTGTAATTCAACAATTATTTGTTGTTAGAGTTTGGGAACTGCAAAATAACCATTGTGTTTTGTAGGCCGAACATCATATGCACAGCCATTCACCGTCATTTTCGGTTCGACCATCATCCCCTGTGGCACCGTCATTTGGAGAGCAAGCCGAAGAATTTGATGCACCCATAGACGGTTCCAATGGTAGGAAGGAGGATGATGATTATACTACACCGTTTGAGCCTATCGTACCTGGAAGACCCTATGTGGAGGATTCCTGGGCTTTGGTGCCATATCGGCCTTTGCATTTCGGGTGGGATATCGATGCTTCAGCTGACAGTCCACATCATGACCAATCAGCTGAGATTGAGGTGGAAGATTGGACGCATAACGTTGGTAATACAAGCCGATTCGGTAGAGTTTATCACCAGTCACATCACGTCATCTCTCCTTACATCGACCCGTGTAAAAAGAAGGTCAAATTTAATCTTAATTGACATATTGATGCATCGAAGGAGAGGGTGTTCGATGAGTGGTATAGGGTGGCACCGAAGGAAGCAACCGTGTGTACATCTTATATGACGGTGGGAAAGAAATTTTTTGTTGAGCTACTTACCTCTGAAGGATGGTTGACTTCCGATGTAAGTTATATGCTTTATGTTCATGTAAAATCATTGTGTTCCTACGTTTGGAATGATGTTTTATTTATCACCTCGCACTTGTTATTTATTTCCTTTAATGTGGTTTTGCAGCATATTGACACTATTTTGTATTTCATACGGCGGTTTGAGAATGAGAAGATGTTCACCCACACCTGTGCCATATTAGACGTGTTATTTTAGGTAAGATGATGGGATGTTACTGCATTGCTTAATGTTATATTGATGATATTTTATATTGTATATATTTCATTATTTGGTAGTCATCCATCAAAGGGCATTATCCCATATGGAGGGCATCTCGTAGCACATATTCATGTGATGCGACCCTTCGTAGCTATGTGCGTGGGAAGTCACCCAAACCTAGCGTGCCGTGGCGGAGATGTGATTATGTAAGTCCCTACATATATTTAAAAAAATTCTCACTAAGTTTCCCATTTTGTGGATAATGAGGTTATGTTCTAATTTGCAGGTGTACATCCCTGTCAACAATGGAGGCGCGCATTGGTTGGCAGCATGTGTGGACTTGAAAGCCCGACATATTGATTTATACAATCCAAATATGGGAAATAAATATGTCCAGAATAAAGAGTTGAACAATGCGGAATGCCTTACATATATGCTGCCTTACCTATTGAGGGATGGGGGATATTACAAGAAGAATCCGGACGTGCCTCCCACTTTAGAGCCATTCACGATGACCATGATCAAAGATGCACCCCGCCAAGATAATGGGTATGAACGTGTTGTCATTTCAAACAACTTCTATTGCTGCTGTTTTATTGTGGTTACGTGTGGAAATACACGTGGTTGGTTTTCATTAATGCTAATCATTAATGCTATTTTGTAGGGGTGATTGTGGCATCTACGCTTTGAAATTTATTGAATACAAGAGTAGTGAGGAGAATCCTTCATTTGGCTCGCAAGACATTATGTTTTTTAGAAAAAAATATGCTGTTGATTTGTACTTTAATAAACTTTCAATGTAGATCGTATGTTTAATGTTATGACATTCTATACTAATGTTATCTTAATATGCTGAACCTATCTTTAGTAATGATAACCGTTGAAAAAAAAAAAAAAGAGAAAAGAAGACCCTCAGTTGTGATAAAAATTATAGCAAAGATGATTACCGATGGTGCATCGATAATTCCCGATTCACCATCGGTAATTACCGATACGCTTACGGTAATATGAATTAACATTTTTTTTTCTTCAAATCTCAGCTAATGGGTGTTTCCGGCAACAACATGCAAATTATACATTCATCAATGCCCTCAAACATCAAAACCCCAAATGTTCCGAAAACGTTCTCCAATTGGCAAAAATATTTAATTACCGTAGGTTTCATCGGTAATTACCGAAACCCCAGTGGTAATCACATTTTACCAATGTTATGGCCCCCACAAGTCCCATAATGTGTGTTAAATCCAAATACATGCAAAATATGGATTCTCAAATTATCCTAATGAGAGAAAATCCCAAAATTGCTTAAAAAGTTCTCAAATTGGCCAAAAAAATACGATGACTGTAGACCTTCGGTAATTCCCAATGAAACCTTCGGTACCCAACATATACCCTCTGGAAAAATTATCGTAGGTTTCATTGGTAATTACCAAAACTCCTATTGTAATCACATTTTACCAATTTTTTGGGACTCACAGGTCCCTTACGTGTGTTAAATGCAAAAACATGCAAAATATGGATTATCAAATGATCGTAATGAGAGAAAATCCCAAAATTGCTTAAAAAGTTCTCAAATTGGCCCAAAAAATATGATGACTGTAGACCTTCGGTAATTACCGATGAAACCTTTGGTAATTACCGATGAAACCTTCGGTAATAACATATACTCTCTGGAAAAATTATCGTATGTTTCGTCGGTAATTACCGAAACCCCTATGGTAATCACATTTTGCCAATTTTTTGGGCCCCACAAGTCCCCTGACGTGTGTTAAATGCAAAAACATGCCAAATATGGATTATCAAATGATCGTAATGAGAGAAAATCCCAAAATTGCTTAAAAAGTTCTCATATTGGCCAAACAAATACGATGACTGTATGTCAGGACCCGTCCAAAATTCCTCACCGGAAACCTAGACAAGTCCTGATCCCAGGGAAACCCTACCGGACCTTCCAAAGGAAAATCCGGCAGAACCTCCCCTAAGGGTTGGACTACCACAATTTTCCTGCACTGAAAATACACTTCTAGAAAACATCCCCTTATTCCTCCCACATTACTACAATTTAATCCACAACTTTCAGCACTCCGATAAAATAAACAGGAAATTCATACAGTATTAATACAATAGGTCCAGTAAATGTACAAAGCATCAAAGTTACAGATGAGTGTGAAAGTTATACAACATAAAATAGGAAACAATAATACAATAGAATACAAGGAAGCATAACTCTTGAAACTCAACAGCAACAAGCGTCGAGTTGATTCTGATGTCGTCTACCAGCCCGAACCTAAGGGAACGGAATTTAAAAACGTGAGATGCTAATCATCTCAGTGAGTAACCCTATCTACTGTACAAGTATACTAGTAACGAAAATTATAGCATATTTGAATAATTAACAATAAATGAGCAAATAAATAATAATTAATTGAAAATAATAATTTCTCTCAAAACTCTCACGGTTCATTCGGTTGGAAAAGTTCCCCTTTTAAAACATTTCACAAAACCCAGCAATTATAATTCCCCAAAATCAAGGTAGCCAATAAATAATTAATTAAATAATAACTAAATAGAATATCAACATTTAAAATACAAAATCATGCAAATAATAATATAGAGCACCACAATTTATATGAAAATGTTTAATCAATAATTACCAATAAAATGCAACAATTTTTGGAACCCAATGCACTCAGAAAAATAATCTGGAATAAAGTAAATTTTGAATAACAATTAATAAATCATATAGAAAAATACCACAAAATTATTTGTTTGAAATAAACGGTAAAACTTAAATAAATTAACCATTTTATTTGAATAGTATTTCCAAATAATAAGCTTGAAAATTCAAATCGAAAAATAGCCTGACTCACCACACTATATACCAGTGATGCCCTACGGTACTCAGCGTCCCGAGCACCCTCAGCGCTGCTGCTAAAACCTGTCATCCCGGCCTAGGAGGAGGGCAGTTATGTAACACCCCGTCCCAAATCGCACCGGAATCCCTGCACGTTGACCGAGGTTGACCATTGACCGTTGACCGAAGGGGGTCAAAAGTTGACTTTTTGACTCGGTGAGAATTTTGAGTTGACTAGGGTACCGTGGCGAAGTGCACGATGCCACGAGTTCGTAGACTGGTAGCACGTCGAAAACGGAGCTACGGTTTGAAAGTTATGGACGAAACAAGTTTACCGGATACCGTATTATTTTAATGTTTTTGGGTTGGTGAACAGTGAAATGCCACGTGTCAGCTTCTTATTGGTCCACGTGGCATGAACAGTGTCGCACAGGGTTTTTATTTGTTAAAACTCTCGGGGAAGAGAGAGAAAGAGAGAGAGGAGAGAGAAAGAGAGAGAGGAGAGAGAGAGAGAGTCACCGGCCGCCGGTCATTTTCACGTTTTCCGGCCTAGTTACTGTACACGCGCCGGCCACCCAGATTGCCCACCTCATTTCCGGCGAAACCTCCAAATTTCACGGCGAACGGCCGCCGGACGCGCCCGGATCGGACGTCCGAAGTTTGGCGGCGATTTTTCCCCCTCCACCGCCGGCCACCGCGAATCGGCACTATTCCGGCTGATATACAGTACACGCGCCGTACACCCATCATCCTCTCCTCAAGTCCGGCCTACCCACCAAAAATCACTGCCATTGGACCACCGACGCGCCGGGATCGGAGCGTTTTCCGGCGAGGGGTCAGAAATCTTCAAACGGTGATTTCTCCGCCGTCCGACCTCCGTTTTGCTCACCGCCGGTCCCGTTGGGTTGCTCTCCTCAAGATCTACAAGACTGCAAAATTTCACAGCCAACGGCCACCGCACGCGCCGCCGCCGGCGACGGTTGCCGGTGACCGTGGCGGCCCGCCGGAAATTACTGTTCCGGCGAGTACCCGAAATTCCGGCCAGCTCCAGTCCGCTGTGTTCGACCTCCTGAACCTGAATCCGGCATCCGTTTCCACCAATTCGCGACGGTTTGGGAGAATTGCGAAGCCGAAACCCGAAAAGCTTCCCGACGAAATTCAAACCCCGTCGGGTACGATCATCGAAAATTAAGACCGGATCTGTGATTAGCATCAATCGAACTTCGATTCGGTATATAACTCGTAAATTCTAGATATCGTTTGTGTTTTGACCCCCCGGGTACCGGGTATTATTTACCCGAATAAAATATTAATTTATTTGACTGTCTGTGAATTTTGTTCTAGGAGCACCGGTGAGTCGTAGAATTGATCCCGTAATGGATCATGGGTTAATTGCATGCTCCAGGTGAGTGACCCACCTTCAAATTTATTTTGGGGAATTTAATTGGTGAATATATTATGTGTGATTTAAATATTTGGAAATTAATTTCTTGTGCCAAATATTTATTGGATTTATTGTGGAATTATTTATGAATTTATTGGATTTAAGAAAATGTGCATTTTACAAATTTATGCCATGTGAAATTATGTTATGGTTTTGAGGATTTTGAAATTGGTGTGATTTTAATGGTAAATTGGGCACGATTTGATTTTCAAATATTTCAAGGAAAATATTTGGTTATATTGGTGATTTCAATTTTTATAAAATATGCCCATGGAATAGTATGAGATTTGATTATGATATTTCGAGAAATTATTATGCTTGGAAAAATGTGGATATTTGAATTGATGGATTTTGGGAGTTGGTGGATTTCAAAATCATGGGATTTATGGTATTGATTCTAAAGAAATTACGAAGAATTTCCGGGTTCAAGCGGATGGATTATGCCCGCTATGCTTATGAAAAATATGAAATTTGTTATATAATTTAAAATTGTGAAATTTATGATTTTTAGATGCACCGTGCACGTACTGGTGTTCTGTTTATATGTGATATGGTTAGTGTGCACACGGTTGTGATTAGCGCGCAGGTGGGTGTGATTAGCGCGCAGGTGATGTGATTAGCGCGCAGGTGGGTGTGAGTAGCGCGCGGTTGATATTATGAGGGTGTCCTGTGGATGCCATCGGAGAGGGCGGCCACCCCCCTTTGGCCAGGACACCAGGTTAGCAGCGGCGCAGTGGGACGCCACGCGACCGTATGCCGGTTTCTCTCTATAACCTCCTGTCTGGCGGTACCTTGGGACGCTGGGTACTGTTGGCGCCACTGGTATATAGTGGGTGCATCAAATGATTTTCAGAACTGTGTTTTAAAAATAAATGTTTGGAAACTGTATTGGAATTAAAAATATAATTATTACTGTTTCTGGTATTTATTTGATGTCATGGTTTTCGGGGAATATGAATAAAGGGTTTTGTGAAAAGATTTTAAAAGGGAAACTTTTCCAACTGAGAGAATTGTAAGGGTTTTGAGAGAAATTATTATTTCCAATTTATTATTATTTATCTACTTATTACCATGGTATTAGATTGTATAGTAGTAGGGTCGCTCACTGAGATGATTAGCATCTCACACTCTTAAATTCCGTTCCTCTAGGTACCAGGTTGTCGTTGTTCATCCGGAGCGGACTTGATCTTCATCGCTGTTTTACTTCATGAAGTACCCTGTTCTTCTTTTATTGCAGTTGTACTATTTCTTCACTCTTGTTGTATTTATTTTGCACTGAATTACTGTATTTTTATTGAAGTGCTAAAATTTGTGGAATCAATCTGTAGTAATGTGGGAGGAATAAGGGGATGTTCTTAGAAGTGTGTTTTCAGTGCAGGTAAATTGTGGTAAGTAAATCCCTTAGGGGAGGCTCTGCCGGATTTTCCGTTGGAGAGTTCGGTAGGGTTTCCCTGGGATCAGGGCTGTCTAGGGTTCTGGGGAAGGAATTCTGGACGGGTCCTGACAGTTGGTATCAGAGCTCTAGGTTCTAGTATTCCTAAGGGACTGTGCATTGTTGTGCATCCTATCCGTGTTTAATCTCTCGTTTTACCCGTGTGAAAGCGTTCTTTCTGTTTGTCTCGAAGTAAATTCGTTGCCCGAGTTTGAATAACTCTAATCTTCGAGGGTGTCAATTAGGATCATCTAGCCTAACGGGAAATTCCTATGGCCTAGTCGATGGTCGAGGATGCCTTTTCTTTTTGAAGGTCAAGCTTATCATCGTGAATGGTATCCGTTTCGTTCATGGAGAAGAAGGATGATTGCCTAAGAATGTGTGTCGATCGATTTCAAGGCGTCAAAATATTTTCCCGATCGATTATCAAAATTTAAATGCTTTTCAAAGTGGTATTTGAAATTAAAGGTGTTTTATTCAAGTATTTTTGGTTTGTGCTCGTACATGTATCTGTATGTTATATTGTTGATATTATACTGCACCATATGGAGGCGGCGAACCAATGTGGTCCATGTAGAGCTAGCCCCATGATCATGTTGCCTACGAGCCCGGGGAATTGGACGGCCAATATAGGCAACCACCCTGGTTTGTATTGGTAGCAGAGTGTCGGCGACAGTTGGAATCATGGAGTACGTAACATGTAGAAGGTGTCGTACGTACCTCCATTACAAGCGTGCATATTTTATTTTATGCTATGGATTTTAAGATATGATTTTCAATGTGGAGTTTTAACAATTGCCTATGCAAGTTAGGTATATTTGAAAAATATATTTTATTATTTGTTTTATGTTATGGTTTTTCCAAGAGCGACTTAAGAGTTAAGTATAATCCAAAGCAGGGTATCGTTGAGTTCAAAAAGGAGATCTTAAAGGAAGCACGCGATTCAAAGTATGCGATACACCCCAAGGGTACCAAGACGTATGGAATGCTCACTGGATGACATGGTGGTTTGGCACGATAAAGGAGGTTGCAAGATCTGAATAAAGGTACTTAGGTCACCGATAAGTAAAAGTAGGGAGATGTAAATATGGATTTCGTGCTTAAACTATCATTCACAAAGAGAAGGTACGACAGCGTTTAGAGAATCAAGCAAGCTCCGGATAGCGACTAAAGTTCTACTTGGTGGTTGATGAGGTTAATGAGATGAAGATGATTCCTTAGGCATGGTTGGATGTTTAAGCATGGTTATTTTCATTCTAGAAGCTAAGATCTTGATATCTTATTTCCTTGGAGATTTAAGGTTCGTATTGGTGGTGCTTTATCGATTCAAGGTGGTTGATATTGTTGGTGATAATTTACAATGATAAGGAGTATGATTTTTGGGACGGAGTTAGAATTTAAGAAGTGTGGAATACTTTATTGGGTTAAGGATCTAGTGATTTGTTCATAGTATTGGTGGTGATGCTAGAATTAAGATTTAAATTTCTTATTGCTTGAGGTGTGGATTCATGGAATCTATTTGAAATGGGGGAAACTTAGGGTTTTCAAGAATGGTATTTGGATGTTGAGAATTTTATTCATGACCTTGATGAATTTAGTTAAAAGAAAGATTGATGTTTGTCGAGGTTAAGACTATTGGTTAATCAATGAGGAGCAAGGGTTGTATAATTGTAAGTACTAGGAGGGTAATCGAAGAAAAGTGAATTAATCTCAACCTTAACTTGGTGATACCAGTATTTGAGGAAATTAGACTTAAGTTCTAATCTTACCTTTTAAAGTGCTGATCGAGTCACGAGAGTTGGTTGTTGGTTTAAGGATGCATGCTTTAGATTCTCGTGGACCAATTTGAATATCCTTAATTAGTGGGCATGAGAATGAAAGTTGCACAAGAGGAAAGTTAAAGTCACTATTAGGCGTGATGGTAGTGTAGTGATAGTGGATATGGCCTCTAGTATACTTGCTAAGTTACGCTGCCGACAAGTGGAAGCGGGAAAGCAGACATCGGCATGCAGCGTAATTCATGTGTTGTTGCTACAAAAGAACATCGAATACCTGTCAGTCGAGGAAGCAATGCGGAAACTCGAGGCACTACTTGTATGGAGCCACGTGCCAAATCTATACCGACCACAAGAGCCTCAAGTATATTTTCACACAGAAGGAGTTAAATATGAGGCAAAGGTGATGGATGGAGTTGGATGGAGTCCTCGTGTATAAAGGACGACTTTGCGTTCCGGATATCCCAGGACTCAAGAAGGAGATTTTGGAGGAGGCGCACAGCTCGATGTATGCGATGCATCCTGGGAGTACCAAGATGTACCGGACGCTTGTTAAGTATTATTGGTGGATTGGTATGAAGAGAGAAGTGGCAGACTTCGTATCAAAGTGTTTGATTTGTCAACAAGTGAAAGCAGAAAGACAGAAGCCTTCGGGACTACTCCAACCTTTACCGATTCCCGTGTGGAAGTGGGAAGAACTCAACATGGACTTCGTATTCAAGCATCCTTCCACACCTAGAAGGTACGACGACATTTGGGTAATCATTGATCGTCTCACCAAGTCGGCACACTTCCTACCGGTACGAGAACGTTTTTCACCCGAGAAGTTAGCCCAGTTGTTCGTGCAAGGCATACGTGGGATCAGTTCAAGATGGCCTTCTCTACTGAGTTTTGTCCTCCTGCCTACCGTGAAGCAAGAAGGAGAGAGTTCGAGGAACTACGACAGGGGAACATGACGGTGACAGAGTACGAGAGGAGATTCCGAGAACTATCAGAATTCTACATGCACCTAATTCCCGACGATCACACGAAGAAGGTGAGGTTCATAGACGGATTGAAAGAGAGCATCGGCTACACCCTTTCTGGATCAGTACATCCCACCTATCAGTCCGCCAGGGATGCAGCGCTCGAGATAGAGAGACAGGAGGGGATACACAGACCCTCGAGGCGCAGATCATTCGAAGGTTCGTATAGCGGAGTACCTCGACAGGGGACAGCTAAGAAGAGCCATAGCTCAGGCTCAGACAGTGATGGGTTAAGCCCACGAGGCAGATTCCAGAGGAGAGATAGTTATCGCATGCCCCAGCCAGCTCGCCATTCGATCAGTGTGGATGCAAGCTCGTATCAGCAGTCACGCATTGGTTCTCCTCGGATTTGTCCACTTTGTAGGGGGAATCATTCTGGGCAGTGTCAGATGGATGGTTTATGCTTTCGGTGTGGGCAGCCAGGCCACATAAGGAGGGATTGCCCTTATGGTAGCAGCAGTGTGCTAGAAGCAGGTCGACGGACACAGCATACGGGGATATTTCCAGGACAGAGTTCCCAGGGGAGTCAGCCAGTAGGAGTTTCTTCGGGATCAGTCCAGCCGTCTGCAGGATCGAGTCGAGGTAGAGGAAGGAGACCCCAGCAGACAAGTCAAGGCCGGGTGTTTGCTATGATGCAGCAGGGAGCCAGGACTACGCCCGGCGATTTCACAGATCAAGTGATGGAAGCAGACCTGATCCTGTTGGATCTATCCGGACTTGAAGTAGTGTTGGGCATGGATTGGTTGGTAAGGAACTACTTAGTCGAGGAAGCGACATGGGAGCCCGAAGCGCAGGTGCGTGATCAGAACCCTTGTTTGTTCCAGTGACGCGCGGAAATTTCGAGGACGAAATTTTTGTAAGGGGGGAAGGCTGTAACACCCCGTCCCAAATCGCACCGGAATCCCTGCACGTTGACCGAGGTTGACCATTGACCGTTGACCGAAGGGGGTCAAAAGTTGACTTTTTGACTCGGTGAGAATTTTGAGTTGACTAGGGTACCGTGGCGAAGTGCACGATGCCACGAGTTCGTAGACTGGTAGCACGTCGAAAACGGAGCTACGGTTTGAAAGTTATGGACGAAACAAGTTTACCGGATACCGTATTATTTTAATGTTTTTGGGTTGGTGAACAGTGAAATGCCACGTGTCAGCTTCTTATTGGTCCACGTGGCATGAACAGTGTCGCACAGGGTTTTTATTTGTTAAAACTCTCGGGGAAGAGAGAGAAAGAGAGAGAGGAGAGAGAAAGAGAGAGAGGAGAGAGAGAGAGAGTCACCGGCCGCCGGTCATTTTCACGTTTTCCGGCCTAGTTACTGTACACGCGCCGGCCACCCAGATTGCCCACCTCATTTCCGGCGAAACCTCCAAATTTCACGGCGAACGGCCGCCGGACGCGCCCGGATCGGACGTCCGAAGTTTGGCGGCGATTTTTCCCCCTCCACCGCCGGCCACCGCGAATCGGCACTATTCCGGCTGATATACAGTACACGCGCCGTACACCCATCATCCTCTCCTCAAGTCCGGCCTACCCACCAAAAATCACTGCCATTGGACCACCGACGCGCCGGGATCGGAGCGTTTTCCGGCGAGGGGTCAGAAATCTTCAAACGGTGATTTCTCCGCCGTCCGACCTCCGTTTTGCTCACCGCCGGTCCCGTTGGGTTGCTCTCCTCAAGATCTACAAGACTGCAAAATTTCACAGCCAACGGCCACCGTACGCGCCGCCGCCGGCGACGGTTGCCGGTGACCGTGGCGGCCCGCCGGAAATTACTGTTCCGGCGAGTACCCGAAATTCCGGCCAGCTCCAGTCCGCTGTGTTCGACCTCCTGAACCTGAATCCGGCATCCGTTTCCACCAATTCGCGACGGTTTGGGAGAATTGCGAAGCCGAAACCCGAAAAGCTTCCCGACGAAATTCAAACCCCGTCGGGTACGATCATCGAAAATTAAGACCGGATCTGTGATTAGCATCAATCGAACTTCGATTCGGTATATAACTCGTAAATTCTAGATATCGTTTGTGTTTTAACCCCCCGGGTACCGGGTATTATTTACCCGAATAAAATATTAATTTATTTGACTGTCTGTGAATTTTGTTCTAGGAGCATCGGTGAGTTGTAGAATTGATCCCGTAATGGATCATGGGTTAATTGCATGCTCCAGGTGAGTGACCCACCTTCAAATTTATTTTGGGGAATTTAATTGGTGAATATATTATGTGTGATTTAAATATTTGGAAATTAATTTCTTGTGCCAAATATTTATTGGATTTATTGTGGAATTATTTATGAATTTATTGGATTTAAGAAAATGTGCATTTTACAAATTTATGCCATGTGAAATTATGTTATGGTTTTGAGGATTTTGAAATTGGTGTGATTTTAATGGTAAATTGGGCACGATTTGATTTTCAAATATTTCAAGGAAAATATTTGGTTATATTGGTGATTTCAATTTTTATAAAATATGCCCATGGAATAGTATGAGATTTGATTATGATATTTCGAGAAATTATTATGCTTGGAAAAATGTGGATATTTGAATTGATGGATTTTGGGAGTTGGTGGATTTCAAAATCATGGGATTTATGGTATTGATTCTAAAGAAATTACGAAGAATTTCCGGGTTCAAGCGGATGGATTATGCCCGCTATGCTTATGAAAAATATGAAATTTGTTATATAATTTAAAATTGTGAAATTTATGATTTTTAGATGCACCGTGCACGTACTGGTGTTCTGTTTATATGTGATATGGTTAGTGTGCACACGGTTGTGATTAGCGCGTAGGTGGGTGTGATTAGCGCGCAGGTGATGTGATTAGCGCGCAGGTGGGTGTGAGTAGCGCGCGGTTGATATTATGAGGGTGTCCTGTGGATGCCATCGGAGAGGGCGGCCACCCCCCTTTGGCCGGGACACCAGGTTAGCAGCGGCGCAGTGGGACGCCACGCGACCGTATGCCGGTTTCTCTCTATAACCTCCTGTCTGGCGGTACCTTGGGACGCTGGGTACTGTTGGCGCCACTGGTATATAGTGGGTGCATCAAATGATTTTCAGAACTGTGTTTTAAAAATAAATGTTTGGAAACTGTATTGGAATTAAAAATATAATTATTACTGTTTCTGGTATTTATTTGATGTCATGGTTTTCGGGGAATATGAATAAAGGGTTTTGTGAAAAGATTTTAAAAGGGGAACTTTTCCAACTGAGAGAATTGTAAGGGTTTTGAGAGAAATTATTATTTCCAATTTATTATTATTTATCTACTTATTACCGTGGTATTAGATTGTATAGTAGTAGGGTCGCTCACTGAGATGATTAGCATCTCACACTCTTAAATTCCGTTCCTCTAGGTACCAGGTTGTCGTTGTTCATCCGGAGCGGACTTGATCTTCATCGCTGTTTTACTTCATGAAGTACCCTGTTCTTCTTTTATTGCAGTTGTACTATTTCTTCACTCTTGTTGTATTTATTTTGCACTGGATTACTGTATTTTTATTGAAGTGCTGAAATTTGTGGAATCAATCTGTAGTAATGTGGGAGGAATAAGGGGATGTTCTTAGAAGTGTGTTTTCAGTGCAGGTAAATTGTGGTAAGTAAATCCCTTAGGGGAGGCTCTGCCGGATTTTCCGTTGGAGAGTTCGGTAGGGTTTCCCTGGGATCAGGGCTGTCTAGGGTTCCGGGGAAGGAATTCTGGATGGGTCCTGACAAGTTATGTGTACTATACTAAACCGGCCTACCCTCAAGTCCATAGGTAACTCACGGGAGACTATCATCCTGGCCTAGGAGGAGGACGATTATGTGCATTATACTAAACTGGCCTGCCCTCAGGTCCATAGGTAACTCACGGGAGACTAAAACCTGCGCGCTAATCACAATCTCATGTACAGTACAGAACACCGGTACTGCATAAGTGCGTCCAAAATAATAAAATAAAATAAATACCAATAGCCCATTTTTATTATATTCCAAAATTTCCGAAATTTACCATGGGAGTTATAAAAATCTCCAATCCCACATTCCTTGTATTTCTCACCATAAATCATCAATATAGAAAAGAAATATGGTTTACTCAAAACCATGAAATCAACCACCTCGCATTATAAATGCATAATTACCTTTTTTAAAACATACAGTACCATCATACCAATTTTTCTTTTCCTCCAAAATAATATATAAGGCTCACAAAAATATTTAAATATATTTTCTCTTCATAAGCCCTTGATTGTACATGAAAATTCTCAGTAAAAAAAATAATAATAACAATCCAGAATTTAAATCATAAATTCTTTGAATTTCTCCAATATTCAATCATGGCATCAAAATATATATATATGTATGCATGTAACCAAACATCCAAAATTTGACATTATAAAATAAATATCCAATTTTTATAAAATTCCAACCACATACATATATTTTCCAAATATTCAAATATCACCAAATAAATATAATCATTACCCAAAAATAGTTTTTAAGGTGGGTCACTCACCTTAAGCACGTATTTCAATCAAGATCCTCCGTAGGATCAACTCCACTACCCCTACGTGCACCTAAAATATCCACAATACACAAAACCAATTATTTTAATATTTTAATCGGGTAACACCCAAATGGGTACCCAGGGAGCGAACACAAATGACAACCAAAATTGACGAGCAATATACCAAATCGAAGCTTGAGGGACGAGGATTACGAATCCGGTTTTACTTCCCACACATTGGACCAGTGGTGGCCGAAATCTCGCTGGAAAGCTCTCAGCCTTTAGAGCCTCAATTCTCCCAAACCGTTGCCAATTGGAGGAAAAGGACACTGGATTTGGATTCAGGGGGTCAGAATTAGTTGGGAGGGACCAACAATGTAACTGGGTACTTATCGGAATAGTGATTTCCCCAGCGAGCCGTCGTGGTCACCGGCAACCGTCGCCGCCGGCGGTGCGTGCGGTGGCTTGTTGCTGAGATTTTTGGGGGTTTTGTAGATCGAAGGGAGAGGGTCTCAACGAGATCGACGGTGACAAGAATGGAGGCCGAAATGTGGAGATCTCGGCGGTTGAAGGAATCGGCGCCACCACCGAAAAAAGCCCCAATCCTGGCGCGTCGCCGGTCGGTTGGCCGTGAAATTTTGGGGTTTGGCCGGGAATGGAGAGGCGCTCTTGTTTGGCCGGTGCGTGTGGCAAGATTTGGCCGAAAAAATTGACAATTCCGGCGGCCGGTGGTTTTCTCTCTCTCTCTCTCTCTCTCCTCTTTCTTTTTCTCTCTCCTCCCCCCCCCGGTTTTGCCAAAATAAAAGCCACCATGGGTGACACTGTTCACCCACGTGGACCTCTCAGATGTTGACACGTGGCATCACGGTTCACTTAAGCCAGATATAATAAAATATTACAGTATTCGGAAAACTTCACATGTCCATAACTTTTTAACCAGATATCCAATTTAAGCGTGCCGTTAGTCTATGAACTCGTATCGACGAGTACTTTACAACCATATGAAAGTCAAAACAAAATTCTACAACCATAAAAAGTCAACTCCCGGCACCTTTTGGACAGTTTAAATCTCGACTTGTTTTGTCCATAACTTTCAAACCGTAGCTCCGTTTTCGACCTGCTACTAGTTTACGAACTCGGAGCATCATGTACTTCGCCACGGCACCACGGTCAACTAGAAATTTCAACTGGACTAAAAAGTCAACTTTTGACCCACTGGGTCAACGTGCAAGAATTCCGATGTAGTTTGGGACGAGGTGTTACACTGTAGACCTTCGGTAATTACTGATGAAAGCTTCGGTAATTTTTCTAGAGGGTATATGTTGGTTACCGAAGGTTTCATTGGTAATTACCGAATGTCTACAGTCATCGTAGTTTTTTGGCCAATTTGAGAACTTTTTCAGAGCTTTTGGGGTTTTCCCTCCTTAGGATAATTTTAGAATCCATATTTTGCATGTTTTTTCATTTAACACACATAAAGGGACTTGTGGGGCCCAAAAAATTGGTAAAATGTGATTACCATAGGGGTTTCGGTAATTACCGACGAAACATATGGTAATTTTTCTGGAGAGTATATGTTGGTTACTGAAGGTTTCATCGGTAATTACCGAAGGTCTATAGTCATCATATTTTTTTGGCCAATTTGAGACCTTTTTAAACAATTTTGGGATTTTCTCTCATTATGATCATTTGATAATCCATATTTTGCATTTTTTTTTTTGTATTTAACACACGTAAGGGGACTTATGGGGCCCAAAAAATTGATAAAATGTGATTACCATAGGGGTTTCGATAATTACCGATGAAACCTACGGTAATTTTTTCAAAAAGTATATGTTGGTTACCGAAGGTTTCATCGGTAATTACCGAAGGTCTACAGTCATCGTATTTTTTTGGCCAATTTGAGAACTTTTTAAGCAATTTTGGGATTTTCTCTCATTAAGATCATTTGATAATCCATATTTTGCATGTTTTGTCATTTAACACACGTAAGGGGACTTATGAGACCCAAAAAATTGGTAAAATGTGATTACTATAGGGGTTTCGGTAATTACCGATGAAACATATGGTAATTTTTCCAGAGAGTATATGTTGGTTACCAAATGTTTCATCCGTAATTACGGAAGGTCTACAGTCATCGTATGTTTTTGGCCAATTTAAGAACTTTTTAAGCAATTTTGAGATTTTTTCTCATTACGATCATTTGATAATCCATATTTTGCATGTTTTTTCATTTAACACATGTAAGGGGACTTGTGGGGCCCAAAAAATTAGTAAAATGTGATTACCATAGGGGTTTCGGTAATTACCGATGAAACATACTGTTAGGACCCGTCCAGAATTCCTTCCCCGGAACCCTAGACAAGCCCTGATCCCAGGGAAATACCACCGAACCTTCCAACTGAAAATCCGGCAGCACCTCCCCTAAGGATAGGACTTACCAAAAATTACCTGCATTGAAAACACACTTCAAAAAAATTCATCCCCTTATTCCTCCCACAAACTACAAATTCTTCCACAAATTTCAGCACTTCGAAAGATAACAGCAACTCAATGCAATAAATAAAAACTACACGTCCAATACAGTATACAGAGCATTATACAGATAATGTGGAATTTATAAAATGACAGATAAAGAAATAATACAAGATCGAGAGGGAAAAGGGAAGAAAAAACTTCTTGAACCTTCGGCAACGAACAGAGACGTTGGGCTCGCCCCGGACAATCAACGTCTCCAACCTGGACCTAGGGGAACGGAATTTAAGAGTGTGAGATGCTAATCATCACAGTGAGTGACCTATCTACTATACAATAATAATACCACGGTAATAGAGTAGATAAATAATAATAAATTGAAAATAATAAATTCTCTCAAAACCCTTACCATTCTCTCAGTTGGAAAAGTTCCCCTTTTAAAATCTTTTCACAAAACCCTTTGTTCGTATTCCCCGAAAACCAAGACATCAAATAAATACCAGAAACAGTAATAATTATATTTTTAATTCCAATACAGTTTCAAAACATTTTATTTTTAAAACACAGTTCTGAAAATCATTTGATGCACCCACTATATACCAGTGGCGCCAACAGTACCCAGCGTCCCAAGGTACCGCCAGACAGGAGGTTATAGAAAGAAACCGGCATACGGTCGCGTGGCGTCCCACCAATTCAAATATTCACATTTTCCTAATAGCATAAATAATTTCTCGAAATATAATAATTAAACCTCAAAATATTCCATGGGCATATTTTATAAAAATTGGAGTCACCAACATAAACAAATATTTTCCTCGAAATATTTGAAAATCAAATCATGCCCGATTTAATGTTAAAACCACAAGAATTTCAAAATTCTTAAAACCATAAAATAATTCCACATGGGATAAATTTGTAGAATGCATATTTTCTTTAATCCAATAAATTCACCAATAATTCCATAATAAATCAAGTAAATATTTGGCACATAGAATTTAAATTCCAAATATTCAAATCACACATAATATTCACCAATTAAATTCTCGAAATTAATTTGAAGGTGGGTCACTCACCTTCAGCGCGTAAATCAACTAAGATCCTCCTCGGGATCAACTCCACCACTCGTATGCGCACCTAAACAACCACAGTGTACCAACCAAAAAATATTAATATTTTATTCGGGTAATTCCCAAATGGGTACCCGGGGAGCGAACACCAAACGATATCTAAACGATGAGGATCACGGATTCGGTCTTACTTTCCGGTGATCGGACCCGACGGGGTCGGAATCTCGTCGGAAAGCTTTTCGGGTTTCGGCTTCGCAATTCTCCCAAACCGTCGCAAATTGGTGGAAACGGATGCCAGATTCAGGGTCAGGAGGTCGAACACAGTGGATTGGAGCCGACCGGGAAACTGGGTACTCGCCGGAATAGTAACTTTCGACGAGCCGCCGCGGTCACTGGCAACCGTCGCCGGCGGCGGCGCGTGCGGTGGCCGTTGGCTGTGATTTTTTGTAGATTTGTAGATTGTGGGGAGAGCAATCCAACAGGATCGGCGGTGAGGCAAACGGAGGCCGGACGGCGGAGAAATCATGGTTTGAAGATTTCCAGCCCCTCGCCGGAAAACGCTCCGATCCCGGTGCGTCGGTGGTCCGATGGCCGTGAAATTTGGTGGGTCGCCGGACTTGAGGAGAGGATGAAGGGTGTCTGGCGCGTGTGGCCAGAAAATGGCTGGAAATGGGCCAATCGGCGGTGGCCGGCGGTGGAGGGAAAAAGTCACCGCCGATCTTCGAACGTCCGATCCAGGCGCGTCCGGCGGCCGATCGCCGTGAAAATTTGAGGTTTTTCCGGAAATGGGGAGGGGAACCTTGCTGGCCGGTGCGTGTACAGTGATTCGGTCGGAAAATTTGAAAATCTCCGGTGGCCGTCGGACTTTCTCTCTCTTTCTCTCTCCTCTCTCTCTTTCTCTCTCTTCCTCGAGATTTTTATCCAATAAAAGCCATTGTGTGGCACTGTTCATGCCACGTGGACCAATCAGAAGCTGACACGTGGCGTTTCACTGTTCATCGACTCAAAAACATTAAAATATTACGGTACCCGGCAAACTTCACTCGTCCATAACTTTTTAACCGGATGTCTGTTTTAAGCGTGCCACTAGTCTGTGAACTCGTATCGACAAGCACTTCACAACTATGCACGAGTCAAAGCTCATTTCCCCATAAATAAAAAGTCAACTCCGGCACCGCTTGGACAGTTTGCACTTCAACTTGTTTTGCCCATAACTTTCAAACCGTAGCTCCGTTTTCAACGTGCTACCAGTCTACGAACTCGGGGCATCGTGCACTTTGCCACGGTACCCTGGTCAACTGGAAATTCCAACTGGATCAAAAAGTCAATTTTTGACCCACTCAGTCAACGGTCAACCTCGGTCAACGTGCACGGATTCCTGTACGATTTGGGACGGGGTGTTACACATACGGTAATTTTTCCAGAGAGTATATGTTGGTTACCGAAGGTTGCTTCGGTAATTATCGAAGATCTACAGTCATCGTAATTTTTTGGCCAATTTGAGAACTTTTTAAGCAATTTTAGGATTTTCTCTCCTTACGATCATGTAACCATCCATATTTTCCATGTTCTTGCATTTAACACACATTAAGGGACTGGTGGGGGCCATAACATTGGTAAAATGTGAGTACCACTAGGGTTTCGGTAATTACCGATGAAATGTACGGTAATGTTTGAAGCAAAAACAAATTGAACGTTTTCATTTTTTAATGCCGTTTGATCTCTTACTTTGTCAGAATTTATCATTAATAATGCTACATTTAGCATGTTATTGGTTGGAACACACATGATTGAAGTTGTCGGATGGAATTGTGGTGATTCTTTTATGGCGGTGTACAAATGTCA
This sequence comes from Ziziphus jujuba, assembly GCF_031755915.1. Classification (NCBI taxonomy): domain Eukaryota; kingdom Viridiplantae; phylum Streptophyta; class Magnoliopsida; order Rosales; family Rhamnaceae; genus Ziziphus; species Ziziphus jujuba. The sequence goes on from NC_083390.1 coordinate 21,890,719, forward strand.
ATTACCGATGATGCATCGGTCATTACCATTGGGCAGTAATACATCCGTGCAATAGTAAGAAACATACAAACAACTGAACCAAAAACTGAACATGGAATGATATGTTATCAAAACAATACGACAGATGAATTTGACAATAAAAGAACACAGAAAACCAATGTCTATTATGCTAAAACACATGTTACGCGGTTGACCAACTAATTGCATTCCTGACTACATTGCATACACACGCATACTGCATAACATGGCCCCATTGTCTGAATATAGCATCGCGCGATTGATGGGCCTTGGGTTCAATGGTGCTGTTGGTTGGTAGTGCTATCAAGAGGTACGAGGGCGGAGCATGATCGGCTGCTGTGACCAATCTGTTTGCACCTTCCGCATCTATATTGATGACGCTCCTCTCCTTGAGATTGAATCCTCTTCTTTCTCGGTCTTCCCAACTGTTTGCCAATTTGAGGTGGAAGTACAACCTGGTTTATGATATCATCTGGAGTATGCCACTGACATTTATCTCCAAATGGATATATGGTTTTCGAATATGCATCATGGAGTGAGTCGACTGAGTAATGCACCGAGCAAAGGAAATATGGAGAAATATGTCGATGCTTACATGCTGCAATTGCATGGACACAAGGAAATCCATCAATGTCAAATTCCTTGCATGAGCAAGTCTTATTTTCTAAGTTAACAACTCCAACGAACATGCCATGGCCAATAACTTGAAATTCATATAAGTTCATTGGCATAACACATAAGCCTCTGCCATTATTTGAGCGCTCTTGCATGATTTTTTCCAACCAATGGTAACAGGAGTTTTCATTGCAGCTGCGTTACTTCAGCCTTCATACCACCACCTTTGCAAGACATCACAAATGTGATCTAGTAATGGCAACACAGGTTTATCCCTAGCATCAATAAGCACAGAGTTCATGCTCTCTGCAATGTTAGTTATCATTATGTTGTATCTATTGCCTGGAAAATGTGATCTAGCCCATTTTAAAGGACTTGCATCCTTGAGATATTGTACAACTTCAATACTAACCCCTTTTAAAAGCTGCATGGCCTTATCAAAATCCTCAACAATATATGCTCTAGCTGCATCATTAAAAGTTGATATAATCGCATTGACATTACCTTTAAACTTCTTCGCACGTAAATTTGTACCAAGATGATATGTGCAGTGGCCATGGTGATTATTAGGGAAAACTGTACGTATTGCTTTTGCAATGCTCTTGTGTCCATCCGATATGAAAGCTATATTCGGATCATCCCCAAATGCTTCTTTAAAGCTCTCAAAAAACCACGTGTAAGCCGCATCCGTCTCCCCAGGGCCTATACCATAAGCAAGTGGATAAATTTGATTGTTCCCATCCAAACATGATGCAATATATAGCAAACCTCTATATTTATTCTTCAGTGTAGTTCCATCGACAGCTACGACTCTCCGCATATGCTGAAACCCTCTAATGCTAGCTCTAAGTGCCATGAAAAAATATAAAAATCTGTTTTGATCATCAGTTTCAATTCGAGTAAACGTGCCCGGATTTTTGCTCTTCAAAACGTGACTTCATAAAGGAAGTTTTGCATATGAATCTTTTGGCGTGCCCCACAAAACTAATAATGCAACTTCCTTAGCGGCCCATGCTTTGTTGTAGCTTATGTTTACTCCGTAATTAGAGCGAATGCCATGCACGATATCTTGAGGTTTGAATTGCCTTGAAATCCCATCAAACATTGGCTGGATGATGTCTCCAATAACTGAACTTGTTGCTTGATGATGATCCCTTTTCATGATATTTAAAGAGCAAATATGCTCATCCTTGAAAGCCCTAATCATGAAGGCCTCTGTATTATCACCATGTAGTTTGGTAGCACGCATTCGCCACATGCAATTGTCGTTTGCACATACAACCTCATATCGGACTCTATCTGATTTCTTGACCTTGAATTCAAAATTTCTCCTTAGTGCATAAAGACTAATATTCTTCTGTAGCACATTCTTACTCGCAAAGAGTTGGTTGATTCGAATGATTTCATGGGCATTGACAGATGAGAAGCGATGGTTAACTCTAAGTTCAGCCATGGTTGCGGTAGAATCCTGTCGAATGTCCAAATGGTTTTTGGTAAAAGCAGAGGCAAGCACATCATCATTCACATTATCAATTGGACTACTACCATAAGGAGACTCACCATGTCGACTATCACCAGCTGAAAGTCCCGAATGTTGGGTCCAACAAATGTCTTGTAACCCATCTTCACTATGATCAATGTTGATCTCAACCTCAAATTGTTCATCTTGATCATAATCATGTCCACGATATTCGTTCATATCATTAATGTCGAAGCACTCATTATCATGATCATGTTTCACAAATTGCACATTGTTTTCACAAATTTGATTTTCAGAGAATCCAGGTTGAGTTTCCGGCACATGAAGTTCGGTCACTGAGGACTGCATGTCAGCATCAGAGGTACAAGTAGCTGTCTCGGGAACTGCAGATAGTGGGGCAATGGTCATAAATCCTGAACTTGTAGGTATCTTATTCACAACACATCCAGCAGTATTAATACTCTGTGGAACCCTGGATAACACATCAACAATAAATGGAGATCTGTCTTGAGGTCTGTGTGAACTATACTCTTCTATAAAACTTTGTAGGTCTTCATCATTTTCCACAACATACGGCTCACATGACAAACACACATGGTATATGAACTTGAAGATTAATTGATGTTGTGTAGAATCTAAGTTGAGAGTGTTGTAGATAACATCTTCAAGTTCTACCAACGTACAATTCCTTTTGATACGTATAATCTTCATTCTTTGACGTTGGTATCTCCAGGTACCTTCAGAACATACACTCCATGTTCCATCATAGAACAGTAAAACTGAAATTTGTGACATTGAGCACAAAGGATTTACCAATTCAAAACATACTAAGTATCTACTTGTCACAAGCTTGTGGTAATTCGTGAGGTCATATGACTAAAAATAATTGCAATCATAGAATCTTTGCTGGAAGGTTTAACTATAATCCTAAAGCAAAAGTAATGAAAAAATACAAATTCATTTTCAGTAAATGAGTACAGAAAATAAGCCAAACAATTATGTTATTAACGCCTAGTGGAATAGCATTTTAAATGCAAATGAGTAGAATAGCATTTTAAATACAAATACAAATGCATTTTCAGTAAATGAGTAAAGATAAAATACAAATGCATTTTATGTAAATGAGTACAAATGCTGTTTAAATGTTGCATATTAACACCTAGTAGAATAGCTACTCTTGACAGACATAGTGAATCAAGTAGATTAAGATGTCAAATTTGTGGCACATGTGCTAAATCATAACATAACGTTAGCTTGAATGGATGCAATGTTGACAATGTGGTGTTCTGTGGATTATTTTGTTAAACATCATAAATATAGTTACATTTATCATGTCATTCGTTTACAATAACATTAGAGAAGTGGATAAATTCGAATGTCCAATCAGTTTGCTTTTAGAAAATGGAAAAATTAAATATTCTGATGGAACCACCGTTAAATTTTCCAACAAGCAAGTGTTTCATAATTACTAATGGACTGTATGTAACAAACAAAGATTGTAATTTTCAAATGGAAATTTCCAAACCATTAATGGATTGTTTTACATAAAATAGCACCAACATAGAACTTGCACTTACATATCATGTCAAAACATGACAAACAATGAATCCAATATAAGGAAAAAATGTATACATATCTGTACACACATACATATATATATATATATATATGTATGTATATATATACACACACCAAAAAATCTTTAACTTTGATCCGCAGAAATATACAATTTAATTACACCCTTTTGAAGTGTATGGGCTCCACAATGAAGATTTTTAGTCTTATTGTTATCAAAAAAGGTTGGGGGTATGCAGGGAGAGTGAACTGAACTGAAGGTGGTATTGTGTTTTCTACAATGGTTCGTCAATGCGAAGAAAGGCTGAAAGGTACGTATCCAACAAAAAAGAAAGAGAGAGGAAGACATACATGATTCATTTAATGTGGTAGCAGGGAGAGTAAGAGAGAGGGATAGAAGTTAATGAGGGTAGATGAGAAATGAGAGATGGTAAAAAAATTTGTTTTAATATTTTCCACTTTATTCAACAGTTAATGAGAAATGAGGGTAGATGAAAAATGGAAAACTGTTACATATATTTTACACTTTCATATCCATTTATTTAAATAGTTTCCACAAGTACACAATTAATTCCTTCCTAACAACTCTCGTTTGAACATACTACCATGGAGCTGCATTTTAAAAGTGATTGGAAGAAGCTTGCAAGCTGGGAATCACATTTTACAATCTAAAAATAACTACATTTCAATACATACCATTCAAACAAGTTCTAATGGTCAGAAACTAGAGAGCCAATATTTGAGAACTCAATTACCATCCATTTAAATTATCATCCTTCTTATTTATTGCTTTTCCACATATCAAATAATATGGAGAATTTAATAATGAAATCAGATCCTTACACATCATATTGACACAAGAATCATGTACAAAAACTAAAAACAAAATCTGAATTAGCAAGAGGAAATTGTACAAGTGTTTTATGAATAAAAACTAGAGAATATTACAGCTCCTACAAAAGCCTCTGTTGGTATCAATCCCGAATTGATCCAATGTTCCCCATCAATGTCAAAATCTTGAACACCAACTGGCACCACAATTGGTATAATGCCAAACTTTAGTGATAGCATTAAAAGCATATGGGGCACCTCCACTAAAATGGAGATCGATTTGATTACCTGGATGAAATCAAACGAAATATCTGCAGTTAGTTACAATATTTAGCATACAAGTTTCAAAGAAAATAATTAAATACCTACAGTATCCATAAAGAAGTATAAAGGTTCAAATATAACAATTGAGGCAATAGCTCATACCCAGTAATAGCCTTTGCTCTCTATGAATTGTATAGAACTAAAATCCAATCTCATAGATTGATTTGCTAAAGGATGCCCAAATCTCCAAAACAACAAAAAAAGGAAGAATGTGAAAATGTTTTCCATCAAATTCTTTTGCTACTTCCTTGTCAACCTCTGCCAACCTTCCAAAGTGCAGCATCAAATTCATCCACCAGTAATCTAACAAGTACAAAACATGTAGCAGAGAACAAAGTACACATCACAGATGCAACAAATCAAACAAAACATCAACATGATCAACATTTAACAATGCTTTGGAATGCCAATAACCAAAAATTAATAAAAATAAATAAATAACAAACAGTAGAAGAATAAGAAAAAGCATACCATTACACAACACAACTACGGTAATAAAAAGATAAGCAATGGCACCAGGCAACTAAGTACAGCAAAGACATACATTAAATAAGTATCACATGCAACTACGTAAAGCAATAAATTAAATGACTATCACTTGCAAAATTGTAACTAATGAACAGTCGAAGTTTTACCCTTGTTTTGCAAGAGCTCATTTGTTCTATCTATGGAGAAACCACAAACATTACTTGAATTTAATAGCATCTAGCTACCATTTTTAGAGCTATCAAGGAAAAGATTCATACAAATCTAAAAGACCCAAGTATCCATGCAAAACAACGTATACCTAAATGCAGATAAAAAAATTGCCACTACAGTATGCATCATATTTGCAATACCACATGCAAATTATCAAACACGTAGGAACCTTAAAGGCAACAGATTTTGCATCATAATTAGATGCATAACCATAAGCAACTAACCATCATTACTTAATCAATTTTTCATACCAACCACAAATTTCCAATAAATGGACAAAATTATTCTAAATTTCATAAAATGTTTTAGAGCCTTTAGCATATATGTTGAAACATTCCTTACATAATTGCCAATGAAGAGTTCACGTTAATATTCAATTTCATTTCTACCTTGTCATTTTCCAAATAGACTTTTCAACAAAATAACTAACAAATCTTGGGTTCTTATTCAACACATATTCCGCTCGTTAGCCTAAAGCCACTTAAAAAAATGATTACATAACCTCCTGCACCTTGATGTCAATGGAATAGGGTAAGTTGTAAGTCTCAATAGCTCCAAAATTGTCCATGACCCTCTAAATAGAAGTTTGAAACATTCATCTTTCAGACTAACTATTCAAAGGGCAACCTTTTCTTTTATGGAGTTGGGGAACCGTATTACAAACCTTCAACTTTAACCAGTTCAGCCATCAAGCTCAATAGGAAAAAAGGAACTCTTGTCCTAATAAAGTTAAAATTACTTTTACATACATACATATATATATATATATATATATATATAATGAACAATAGACAACAAACAACAAAAACCAAATGCAACCTCTAAATCATCATAGGAGACGCTTTTGATGAGGGAGAAATAAAAGATACGAGAATCTAAACCTTTTACTCATTGTCTTCTCTCCTGAGATAGAAGAAGAACTCCGTGTAAAGTGAACAGCAGACCCAATTCCAAAAACTCCAACGATTTCATTCACATACAATCACGATTTTCTGTTTCCTTAGACATAAAAACAGAGGGAAAACCTCGCAAGACTCTGACTGACAGGCAAACCAATCCAAAGCTTTTGCACTGGAACGCACAGCGACCTTTAGAAATCCTCACAGAATCACATATGAAATGAAAACCAAACAAAACGACATAGTATCAAAATAGCAAAGTGAAACGACATAGTATGTGAAATGAAAATCACATACGAAATTTTCCAGTACCTGAGACCGAAAGAACCCATTGGAGCTAGAAGGAGGATTCAGCTTCAACTTCCCCACAGCATCTTTGATACTCTCTAATCCCTTCTCAAGCGTCCATGCCGGGGGTAAAGTATGTGTAATGCAAGTCTCCACCACAAAATCCCTGTCCTCCATTCCCAAATCCTTGCCGATTTCCATTATCAGACCGTCAAATCGCACACTGAACACTACCTAAAACAAAAATTACAAAAGCATAAGGAAAAAAATTATAGAAATAGCAAAAACAAAAAAACATAACCCTAATTTTGATTCCAACTTATCCCAAAAGCAATCAGAAAAAAAAAAAAAACACTCCACAAATGTTTTAAATAAACCCTTGAAACCACTCAAATCGAAAAGTCAAAGGAAAAATGAAGCAAACAGACCAGACATTTTATCAGAGAGGCCAAGTGAAGCAGCAAGCTTACGCATCTGCTTCCGCTATGCAGTACCACCCTTAAGCTTCGTATACAAATCCACGTCGTCCTTCTTCACAATACCCTAATTTCGAATTCCAAACCATCAATTTCTTTCTTTGTATGGAATTTTGGTGACCGGAGAGACGAAACGGGGCTGTTTGGCAAAATGGCAACTATGTGAAGAAAGCTTGATAGATGAATGAGAAGAGATGAGCCAGCTTTAGGAAGGCGTGATGAAGGAGAAGAGAATAGTCGGGTGAAGAAAAGAAAGAAATAACATAAAATAAAAAAAAGTAAAAATATTTAATTTGGATATAAGGGTATTTTGGGATTATTAAAAATTGAAAGGGTATAAAAAAAAAAAAAAGATAGCAAATGAAGGGGTAAAAATCGTGAAGCTCATCCCTATGGGGGTATTGGGCCAAATTCCCCTTCTTCTTTTTTATTGTTTTGGGCTTTGTGCGGCTGAGGTGCTTTGCTATGGTTAAAAGGGGGCTGGTTAGTGGCTTAGGCAATTTGTTCAACCATCTTAATGCCCTCGCTCTAGTCACAGGCTACTGCTATTTAGCCAGGCTGTTAGGGAAGTTCACTTCATCTTTTTCCTCTACCACCATTTTTAGTTTCTTACTATTTATGCATTTGTTGAATGCTAAGATAATTATACTTGCAGGCAAGGAAATGTTGATCCCATGGGGCTACAAAGTCATGGTGCTATATGTTAAGTTGGTCTTGGACCAAGTTAGTACATCACGGCTCAGGTTTTTTCTATCTTCTCCACCAGCTCAAAGCCGTAGCATGGGCCTTCATCTGTGCGAATTGCAGTAATGAGAAGGATACTGATGAGGGAAGATGTTTGGATGGAGTAAAAGTGGCACAACTCTTATCATTCTTTGACCTTTTGTTCAAATTTTTATCTACTTTAAAATCCATCAATTATTTTAATCTTACTTTGCCATCGCATCAAATGTATATGTAATCCACAAATAATCTAAAAAAATAATGAGGAAGATTTGGTTTAATAATAAATGCCTAGTCAATTGGAGTTTCTTCTTGTGGCAGAAAGAATACTTACATCGTGGGCTACAGTACTTAAATCGTGATTGCAACACACGAATCCTAGAGTTTGATATCAAGCCTCATAACATTCTTCTTGACAAGGATTCCTCACCAAAAATCTCAGATTTTGGCCTTGCTAAAGTATGCAATAGAGAAGAGAGTTTCATATCAACGTTGGAAGAAAGAGGGACTGTAGGATATATTGATCTAGAAGTATTTTGTAGAAGTTTTGGTGGGGTTTCATATAAGTCTAATGTCTACAGCTAGAGAATGATGGTTTTAGAAATGATTGGAGAAAAGGAATAATATCAATGTTGGAGCTGATCATACAAGTGGGATATGTTTTCCACATTGGATTGACAAATGCCCTGAGCTCGATGATGAACTTGGATTGAAAAAAATTTCAAACGAAGAAAACAATGCAAAAGCAAGGACGATGGTAATAATGGGGTTATGGTGCTTACCGACTGACCCTTCAAATCGGCTAACAATTAGTGAAGCCATAGAAATGTTGGAAGGGAGTCTTGCTTCTTAACAAGTTCTACCCAAGCAATTCCTGTCTTCTCCTTCAAGATTGGTGAAAGATTCTTCTAATCCTATGACTACATCTAATGGTGCTAGTACATCACTAAGATTAGATTGGAGTTGGAAATAATTTTCTAATATATATTTATCCTTTTATACCTCTTCAGGCATTGAGGATTAACTCTCCAAATTTAATCAATATTTAATGATAAAATTTTATTTACCCATATTTCGTCAGAATTTATCCTCCCTTCTTCAATGACAGCATTTCTGAAATCTTATGGAGGAAATAGGGACTTGAATAATTAAAAACAATACAGTTTTAAATCCAGTTCTTTGCTCCAAAATAGGGTCTTTATTCTTTCACATTTACTGCACCATGCAATCCTAAAAATGTGAATATTATGATTAGTGTCAGGGATAGAAGATGAATTATCACCGATTACTTGGTTAACTTAAGGCTTTAAGCCAGTCCAAGGTGGCTTTCATCTTATCGATGATCTCATGTATGTACTGAAATGTTTCATATCTTAGTGGAATGGCTGTAGGTTTTATCCTTGTGACAGTAGGTATGCCTGTAGCAGATTTTCCTGCTAAACAAATTTCATATTCAACCATCTTGAACAGCACATGAGCTTACAAGTCAGTTACCAAACAATGCTCCTTCAAATAAGTCTCCGTATTGTCCACCAATGAAAGACCAAGTATTAAACATGGTCAAGGGAGTAAGCTAAGCTAGTGGAAAAAGGAATTTTCCTCCAAGTCAATACTTGTGGAAAGAAAAACAGAGGAATACAAAAATTAAACTGCCCATTTTGGTTTGTTGATGATGAAAAAGAGAGAAGTTGGTTTAAGCACAATATCCTATATTTTTCAGAATGGTTTACCTTTCATTATTATTTGTGTCTGTTCTCACTCATCTTGTGCTGCTGAACTTAGGTGAAGATGGTCCATTTGTTGCGAAACATTTCATTGCGCAAGACTAGGCGAAATTGAGACACCGCCTCAGAAATGCAGGGTTTACAAAGTTGATCTTTCAGAACAAAATAATCCGAAGATACAATTTGAAAGAGGGAGGACATTGGTATGAAATTTTCAACAGCTCTAGGAGAAAAGAATAAATGACCAGTAGGTGATGATGGAGAATAATTAATCAATGAGGTGCAAAATTTAGCAGAATTTCCCATGTTAACATTGTCACTTTGTTAGGTTTATGTTAAAATTACAAAAAGAAAGCTCTATTTTAGGAGTTTATGCCTAATGGATCTCTTCATAACTTTATAGTACGATAATTGTCAGTCGGTTTGGGAAAAAACTATTAGAAAAATAACATGGATATATGTGTATATATGTGGAATAACAATTGTCAACAATCATGATCAAATACAGGAAATAAACATATAAAATAAAAATCTGTATGTCCTTAGTTTTAATCTGCTGGTTGAAAAATAGTCCGAGACCTGTGTGATACCACAGTGTCCTTAAGACAATTTTTGTCCCACCGGTGCATATGTTTTCTGACGGTTGTCTCCCAGGATACAACGGAATCGAAAACTTTTGGATGCAGCACCACCAAAGTTTTCCTTCGAACTTTTAGTATACCTTTGCTTTACCACTCTCTAAATGCAAACCTTTTTTGGAAAAACTTTTCACTGTTCAAACAAGAATAAAAAACCAATTGTTTTTTTTTTACTCTCTTCTCCCTCTTTTTTCTCGTACCCCAGAAAAACCTTTTTCTCTTTTTTTTTTTTTCAAAAAATCTTCTCTTTTCCTTCTTTGACTCTTTCCTTTCCCAAAAACCCAAAACGGCAACAAAATAAATTTCATTTAATGCCCATTATTACAAACTGTCCAAATCATTCAAATTCCTTAAAACGTTACAATCCCCCACATGAATGATTTGACTACCTGGACTATGCAAGACTCTGGTGGTAAAGCTTTGTAGTTGGAACCTGCATAGGATAGGTAGATGTTACTCTTTGAACCTTCCCTTGTGCAACTATATCTTCTTTACTAACTAATGGTAGATGCGATATCTTTGAACCAACCATTTCGTCGTTTGTGTAAATGATAACATAGTTCACACATATTCCTCCCTGGTACACTTTAGTTCTCACTGTTGTGTTCATTTTGGCCTTGAACACCTGCCTGGTTCTGCGAGAGTTTCTAAAGAATTGTGCCCTTATCAATTCTCCTTTGAAGCGGCCACTCTTCTCTCTCACATAGGTGATTCCTATTTCCAATGTAATTAGCATAACTATGCATAGATTACTAAACACACACTTTTAGGAATCATTAAAAGCATACCTCATGCTTAACCTCTATCTATCACTGTTTCATCATAGGAATGGGCAGAGGATTAACCCCCATAGTGATTCATACCAGTCTTTACAATTGCGTTGTCCCATTGAACCTAGATCTTGGGATCTCCAGTCAACTTGGTTGGGTTTCCATCGTATTGACTTTCCTCACGGGCTTCAATCCCATTCCCCTCAATGACTTCTCAACTAGTTGTCTATTTAACCCTTTGGTTAGCGGATCCGCAATGTTATCCTTTGACTTTACATAGTCTATCGAGATAACTCCAGTTGAGATTAACTGTCTAATAGAATTGTGTCTACGACGAATATGTCTAGACTTTCCATTATACATAATAATCTGTGCCCTGCCAATCGCAGATTGACTTTCGCAGTGTATGCTTATAGCTGGCACAGGTTTAGGCCACCTTGGAATGTCCTCTAAGAATTGGCGTAGCCATTCTGCCTCTTCTCCACATTTATCTAATGCGATGAACTCTGATTCCATCGTGGATCGAGCTATCACTGTTTGTTTTGAGGACTTCCATGTTACAGCTGCACCCGCTAATGTAAATACATAGCCACTAGTGGATTTTGAATCCTTTATATCTGATATCCAGTTAGCATCACTGTATCCATCTAATATAGCAGGATATCTCGTATAGTGCAGTCCGTATTCATGAGTATATCGTAATTATCTTAATGCTCTAACAATTCCTTTCCAATATTCATCATTTGGATTACTCGTGTATCTACTTAGTCTACTTATAGCATAGGCTAAGTCTGGTCTTGTACAATTCATTAAATACATCAGACTTCCAATCACCCTTGCATATTCCACTTGAGCTACACTCTCTCCTTTATTCTTAGATAAGTGTAAACTCACATCAATGGGTGTTCTGGCTATATTAATGTCATCTTTACTAAATTAGCCAGTATTTTATCTACATAATGCGTTTGACTAAGAATGATACCATTTGAAGTCCTCGTGATTTTCATCCCTAAAATCACATTTGCAAGCCCCATATCTTTCATATCAAATTTGGATTTCAACATTGCTTTTGTAGTTTGGACCATATTGTCGTCACTACTTACTATGAGTATGTCATCTATATACAGGCAAAGAATGACATATCCATTCTCTGTATTTTTTCCATAGATGCACTTGTCACACTTATTTATCTTAAATCCATCACTAAGCATGGCACTATCAAATTTTTGATGCCATTGCTTTGGAGCTTGTTTAAGTCCATACAAGGACTTTACCAATCTACAGACTTTCTTTTCTTGTCATGGTGCGGAGAAACCCTCAGGTTGCTCCATGTAGATCTCTTCATTGAAATCTCTATTAAGAAAGGCTGTTTTCACATCCATTTGATGTACGTCAAGATTCCGCAATGCGGCAATCACCAGTACCATCCTTATGGAATTTATTCTCGTCACCCGAGAATAAGTATCAAAATAATCAAGGCCTTTTTGTTGCTTGTATCATTTAATTACAAGTCTTGCCTTGTACTTATCTATTGTTCCATCTGCTTTCATCTTCCTTTTAAATATCCATTTGTATCCTAACGGTTTACAACCTAGAGGAAGATCTACTAGTTCCCAGGTATGATTTTGCAAGATGGAATCAATTTCACTTTTTATGGCTTCTTTCCATAAATTTCCTTCAGGAGAACTAATAGCTTCTTGGAAGCTTTGAGGTTCACTTTCTAGCATATAAGTAAGAAAATCCGAACCGTAGGATTTTTCTGTTCTTACTCTTTTGCTTCGTCTTAATTCAACCTCAGTCTCAACTTCGATCTCCTGATCTTGATCACTATCATGATCATCATCATTGATAGCATCATAAGTTCGTTTAGACATACTCGGTCCTGCTTCAATTTTATACGGAAAAATATGTTCGAAAAATGATGCATTTGTCGATTCCATTATTGTATTCTTATGTATATCAGGAATCTCTGACTTATACACGAGAAACCGATATACACTACTATTTTGTGCATATCTTATGAAGATGCAATCTATTGTCTTGGGACCTATCTTTACCTTTTTAGGAGTAGGTACCACAACTTTGGCAAGACACTCCCACACTCGTAAATATTTATAGGTAGGTTATCTTCCTTTCCAAAGTTCATATGGTGTTTTCACCTGATCTTTACGGGGCACCTTATTTAAAAGGTTATTTGCCAACAAAACGGCTTCCCCCCATAAGTTATGAGGTACTCCAGAACTTAACAGCATTGCATTCATCATTTCTTTTAAAGTTCTATTTTTCCGTTCAGCCACACCATTCGATTACAGCGAATATGGTGGAGTAACTTCATGTATTATGCCATGTTGAGCACAATACTCTCTAAATGGAGTTACATACTCTCCACCACGATCACTTCTGATTACTTTAATTTTGTAGGTGAGTTGATTCTCAACTTCCGTTTTATAGAGAATAAATTTCTCTATAGCCTCATCTTTGCTCTTAAGTAAGGACACATAGCAATATTTCGTGCTATCATCAATAAAGGTGATAAAATATTTATTACCACCTCTAGTCGATGTAAACTTTAAATCACATACATCACTATGTATTAAATCCAGAGGTTTATTATTTCTTTCAATTGTTTGATATGATAACCTCATTAATTTCGTTTCTACACAAGTTTCACACTTATGTTTGGTATCAATATCAAATGTAGGAATATAATTCAAGTTAATTAACCTCCGTAGAGAATTAAAATTAACATGACCTAGTCTGCCATGCCACAAAATGGAAGACTTAAGCAAGTAAATGGAAGAAGTATAAACTTTGGCTTTACAGTCATTACATTCAATTTGAACATACCATTGACTTCATAGTCCTTTCTCACAAACATTCCATACTTGGACAAGATAACCTTGTCTGACTCAAACACTAATCTAAAACCATGTTTGATTAGCAGTGATCCAGACACCAAATTCTTTCGAATGTCTGGTACATACAATACACTATTTAGAGTCAGATCCTTCCCAGAGGTCATCTTCAGGACAATCTTGCCCTCCCCTTGGATTTCCAATGTGGCAGAGTTACCCATGAACAACTTCTCCCCATTTTCCTTTGGTACGAAGGAGGTGAACATGCTCCTATCTGCACACACATGGCAGGTTGCACCTGTATCCATCCACCGCTCTCTTGGGTTAAAACCCACTAAGTTCACCTCAGAGACAACAGCGCTTAGGTCAATATCATCAACCCCTCTTGTGATGTGCTCCATCATCTGTGCCTCCTTGTTCCTTTTTCTTTTTGGCAATCTACAATTTGCCGCTTTGTGACCCATCTTGTCACAATTGAAGCATTTTCCTTGGAACTTAGCCTTTTTGGAGATGCCTCTTTTAGGCCCCAACTTGGAACTCATTCCAGGTTTCTTCTTTTGACTCTTGGAGCTACTCCTATGCTCCACAACATCGGCCTTCATAGTAGCCTTCATGGATCTCCTGTCAAATCTCCTATTACATCTTCTATGCGAAGCTTGCTAACAAGAGCCTCCATATCCATCTCTTTCTTTTGTGCTTCAGATAATTCCTGAAGTCACTCCAGCTTGGAGGTAGTTTCTCAATCATACAAGCCACTTCAAAGGCTTCATTAATGATCATCCCTTCAGCAAGAAGTTTTTGGATGAGCACTTGCAACTCATGTACCTGACTCATTAGTGGCTTAGTATCCACTATCATATAGTCTAAAAATCTGCCTACCACAAACTTTCCTGATCCATCATTCTCGGTCTTGTACTTCTGGTCCAAAGTTTGCCACAGCTCTTTCGCTGACTTCGCGCTACAGTACACTCTGTATAGGGAATCAAATAGGCCATTAAGGACATAATTCCGACATAAATAATCGGAATTCTTCCACACATCCACTGCCATCAGAGTTTCTCTGTCACTCTCTTCACTACTAGGTGGTGTGTCCTTAGTTAGGAACCTTGCAAGGCCCAATGTAGTCAGGTAAAACAACATCTTCTGTTACCACCTTTTGAAATTCGCTCCATCAAACTTCTCAGGTCTTTCTGCATGACTTGCAGTAAGAGGAGCTTGAACCACAGGAGTCTGTTTTGCCATTTATACAACGGGCACATCTCCACTTGCCATTTCTGTAAAATCACAAAAACCAGAAATCAATTAGTTGTTATTCTATCTTAACAAACTAATTCCAACCAATTTCCAATAGGAAAACACAAACAATATGATTTTCTAGGGTTTCTATATACACCCACAAAATTTACTATTCACGTGCACTGTTCACAATTGCTTACTGACACGTGGAGCACCCGCAGACCGACACATGGCATCTTCGGAGGCCAACACGTGGCTCATTCACAACATGACACATGGCATACTTAAGGTGATGACATATGGCGCTGTTATATGCTGACACGTGGCACCACTGGAGATCGACACGGGGCACCTGTAATAGATCGCAACGTGTCAACTCAATGATCCGACATGTGGCTCTCTCAGAGGACGACACGTGTCATCTGTGACTGTGCGACACGTGGCCTTGCTACTGTGTGACACGTGGCATCTCCACGGTTCGCCACGTAGCCTTGCCACTGTGTCACTGTTCATATGCCACGTGCGCTCTCTCGTGGCGACACGTGGCGTGCCCATACCAATTGGGCTACTATTCATGTGGCTGGGTCTTATCTGGGCTTGACCTTGGGTTGAACAATAGCCTGTTCTAACCTGGGTTGGACCTTTGAACTGGGCCAGATCCAATAGTTTCCAATTTCAGACCCAGTAACCCAAAATCCGACCCGTTTACCCATTTTTAACCCTTCTTCAACCTCTAACCGAGTCAAATTCGACCCATTTTACTGGTAAACGGGTTTTCTGACCCGGTTCATATTTTTTCACCTCTTTTTCACTAATCCAGCACCAGAAATTGCCCAAAAATCATAAAAAAACTTAAAAATTCATGGGTAATTCAATTTTGGAAAGAAAATTTTTTAATTTTAAACAATGATAAGGAATTGCCTAAGAATTTTCAAACCCATAAGAGACAGCTTTCTCACAAACCCAACACAACAAATAGATCAAGTCATAGACATGTATATTTTACAAGAATATTTATAAACATTTGAATAAGTAAAAACAAAAAATACCACATGTCCATCACACAACCCACTCGGGTTTGAAGCCTTTTTTTTTTTTTTTTTAAACAAATAAAACTTTACACTCGAAAGTCACTAATCAACAATAAGATTGAACAATCCACATATATAAACATATATTCATGCGGAAAATTGTCTTAAGAATGTTAGACAAATAACATGGATATATGTGTATATATGTGGAATAACAATTGTCAATAATCATTATCAAATACAGGAAATAAAAATATAAAATAAAAACCTGTATGTCCTTAGTTTTAATTTGCTGGTTGAAAAATAGTTCGAGGCCTTTGTGATACCACAGTGTTCTTAAAACAATTTACGTCCCACTGGTGCAGATATTTTCTGACGGTTGTTTCCCATGATACAACAGGATCAAAAACTTTTGGATGCAGCACCACCAAAGTTTTCCCTCGAACTTTTAGTATACTTTTACTTTACCACTCTCTAAATGCAAACATTTTTTAAAAAAAACTTTTCACTGTTCAAACATTTTTAAAAAACCAATTGTTTTTTTTTTTACTCTTTTCTCCCTCTTTTTTCTCGTACCCCAGAAAAACCTTTTTCTCTTTTTTTTTTTTTTTTCAAAAAATCTTTTCTTTTCCTTCTTTGACTCTTTCCTTTCCCAAAATCCCAAAATGGCAACAAAATAAATTTCATTTAATGCCCACTATTACAAACAATCCAAATCATTTAAATTCCTTAAAACGTTACAAAAACCATATCAAATTTCATTTGGCAATGCTCGAGGACTTGAATATTTACATTGTGGTTGTCAGCACAAGAATTCAGCAATTTGAGATAAGGCCCCATAATACACTCCTTGATGAAGATTTCTTACCAAAAATCTCTGATTTTAGTCTGGATGAAGTATGTACCGGAGAAGAGAGTACCATATCAATGGCGGATGCAAGAGGTACTATTGGACATATAGCTTGAATTTCGTAGAGGTTTTGGAGGGGTTTCACCCAGGTCTGGTTTGTATAGCTATGGAATTATGGTTTTATAAATGGTTGAAGGGAGAAAGAATGTCAATGTTATTGGTGATATTACAAGTTAAATATATTTTCTGCACTGAATTTACAAGCGTCTTTGATTAGATGAAGAGCTTAGATTGAAGAGAACTATGAATAAAGTAAAAAAAAAAAAAATTGAAGTGAAGATGATAGTAAGCAAGTTTATGATGTAGACAGATGGACCGGCAACAAGTGTAGGCATAGAAATGTTGGAAGGGAGCCTTGATTCCTTGCAAATGCCACCCAAGTCATTCTTCTCAGCTCCTCCAAATTTAAGTTTGCCATTTTATTCTTCTAGAACATTTTTATAAATACAAAAATCTATGTAATCTTCCTCCGCTAAATTTTGGAACGTAAAATATTATAATTGCAAGGATGTCCAAAAAGTTTTAGTGTTCAACTAGAAGAAACTGTGGTTAAAAATAAGAGATCTATAACATGAAACTGAATAAGAACCAGGGATTAACATTGTAAAAGCTGATAAATCTAGAAGGAATGAGTATAGCATACAATATTACAGGGGAAAATATATGTGCAGCCTTACAATGTAGAAAAAGTATGGTTCTGAACCTGTAATGTTCTAATATCAAGTGTCATGTTTTGAATTTTGACACATGTGAGCAGTTTAAATGTGTAGATATACTGATGTTATTAATTAACGGTTAGATTAGTTCAATATTTTCCAGCTGATAACTCAATTTTCTTCTTGATTAGTCTACAATGGCTATACGCGTGAAACGTGACAAAGAATCTCTAATAGTCTCAGATCACCAGTTTCTATTACTATTTCTTTGAAATTTCTGCAAAATGAAGCCGACCTGTTTTACGTAGTCGTATTTTGTCAAAATCTCAATTATTTCGAGCTACATTTTTCTTCTCTCAAACTCTTACAATGCATTCAATGCTTTGGTCCATGTGCCTTCTGCATTAAATTTATGCAATGAGTTATCTTCGTTTTTTCTTTGTTTTTGGTTTTTTTTTTTTTTTAATTTTTCGTTCAAATAAAAATTTGATATGGGCACATTTTATTAAAATAAACAATCAATTTTAAGATGGCTAATTAATTTTGCAAAATTCTAACAGAAAAAAAAAAAATCATAATAAAAACTAGGGATGGCCGACCAAATTGACATTAGGCAAAGTTCAGGAGGGACGACACTGCTTGAAATCAAAAAAGTTTATAAGGCAAATAAAGTTTAGGGGCATTGTATAATATTCTCATAAATTTTTCTCAGAAACACATATTTATTTATTTATTTATATTTTTGGTAAAATAAAAAAGAGATCTTATGGTAGTGTCCTCAGGTCAATGGCCATGTGCTGGTTGACTTCTAACACAGTGAATTTCCATGCTCATCTTGCAGCCACAATTTCCAATATCCCAAAAATGAATCAAAACTTGTTCATCCTCACTTTCCTCCTATTCTTAGCAAACCAGCACTTCGTAGCAGCTGTAGATCAATACTACATAGATTGCAGCGTGGCCGCCAGTACTTGCTCTGATAACCAAACGATAAGGTTCCCGTTTTACCTTCGAAACCAACAAAAACCCTACTGTGGGTACCCTGGTTTCGAGGTCTCTTGCGATGAATTTGGCCACTCAATTCTCAATCTCTCCATTAACGACCCCTACATCGTCCGCCAAATCTCCTATGAGAACCGTTCTCTTATCGTCTCAAACGCCGCAATTTCACACGATCCAACACCCAATTGCATTCCTGCTCTCCAAAATATATCCTTTCCCAATGAAAGATTCGAGCTGCCAAAACAAAACCAAGTCTTTTTGCTCGGCAATTGCCACCCACCTAGAGTTCCAGAGTAAGAGATCGGTTGCTCTTCGGAAAACGCTAAAAATTGGGTATTGGGTGTACCTGAGAATGAGAAACAACAATTGGGCAACCTGTCCAGGAAGTGCGGAGATGGGAAAGTTGTGGTGGTGCCGGTGAAAGATTACGATAGCGGCGATGATGAGAGTGTTGGAATGAGACAAGTTTTGAGCAGAGGATTCGACCTCACATGGAAAACCGACGACTGTAGCAGTTGCCAGAGGAGTGGAGGGGTATGTGGATTTAATCCTTCCTCTTACCTTTTTCGATGCTACTGCAAGGATAGGCCTCAACGTGTCAGTTGCTCAGATAAGTCTTTCCCGCTCCATCTAAAACGTTTAAAATTAAACAATATTTAGCTTTTTCTTGCTACACAAAGCGTCCCATTTTTAAGTGTCTGTGATGGCCCAAGTTATATGAGCCAAAGTTTTCACTTGGGCCTTGGCAAGGCCCAAATGCCAACTCGTTCTCCAATACCTTTCCATACAACCAAATAAATAAATAAATAAATGCTCATTCTCCTTTATGATCAACCCTCATCATCTCGACTTTTGTTCTCCAACTTTCAGCCTGGTTCCAAAGTAATATAAAATGAATAAGGTTTTATATATATTTTATGCTTGGAGATTCGAATCAAATTTGTTATATTATATTTTAAAACTAAAATGAAGACTGAAGCTTTTTATTTAATTATTTATTATTACTTTTTAAGGGTTAACCCTTTAAAATATCAAATCTTGCATCTCTACTGGTCTTGTGTACTCTTCTGATATTGTTCTGATGAAATGGTTAGCTAGAAATTGCAGGAAAAGGAAACAATAAGATTCTTATGGCAATATTAATAGTTAAATATTATTATACACATATAGTTAATTTTGTAATTTGCCCGTAACTGTCCTGAATAAACTATATGCATTTCTCTTCTGTTTGTTTAATACTGTTTTAACTGCTACAATTGAAAGGTTCGTTGGTGTGCGTTAGCTTAAATTTTTGTCTTTTTGCCTCATAAGTTTGTGCTCTTTTAATGCATCCACAACAGTTGCAGGAATTGGGGCTCCAACTGTGACAGTGATATGCTGGTTAAGGAAATTCAAATATAATAAACCAATATGTTTTTGGAAGAAGCAGAATCAAACGGATCAAAATATCGAGACCTTTCTAAGGGACTATGGACCTGTAAGAGTCAGAAGATATAGTTATTCGGATGTTAAGGAAATGACCAACTCCTTCAAAGAAAAATTAGGCCAAGGGGGCTATGGTGATGTATACAAAGGAAAATTACGTGATGACAGTCTTGTTGTAGTAAAGGTGTTGAATGATTCAAAAGGTAATGGAGAAGAATTTATCAACGAGGTGGCAAGCATTAGCAGAACTTCCCATGTCAACATTGTTTCTCTGTTAGGTTTCTGTTTTGAAGGTCGAAAAAGAGCTCTCATCTATCAGTTCATGCCTAATGGATCTCTTGAAAAATTTATATTCAACAATAATCATTCTTTGGGATGGGATACAGTGTTTCAAATTTCGCTTGGCATTGCTCGAGGGCTTGAATATTTGCATCGTGGTTGTAAAACCCGAATTCTGCATTTTGACATAAAGCCACATAATATTCTTCTTGATGAACACTCCTCACCAAAAATCTCTGATTTTGGTCTTGCTGGAGTATGTAACAGAAAGGAGAGTACCATATCAATGCTAGATGCAAGAGGGACTATTGGATACATTGCTCCAGAAGTATTTTGTAGAGAATTTGGAGGGGTTTCACACAAGTCTGATGTGTATAGCTATGGAATGCTGGTTTTGTAAATGGTTGGAGGGAGAAAGAATGTGAATGTTGGTGTTGATGATACTAGTGAAATATATTTTCCACACTGGATTTACAAGCGTCTTAAATTAGATGAAGAACTTTGATTGAAGAGAATTATGAACGAAGTCGAAAAAAATGAAGTGAAGAAGATGATAATAGTAGGTTTATGGTGCAAGCAAACTGATCCTTCAAGTAGACCAGCAATGAGTAGAGTCAGAGAAATGTTGGAAGGAAGTTTTGATTCCTTGCAAATGCCACACAAGCCAATCTTCTCTTCTTCAAATTCAAATTTTCCACCTGATTCTTCGAGTATGATTGTATGAATGCAAACTTATTAGCCTGTTTTCTGCTACGTGATATGAACTTTTTCATGTTCCTGACTACATGAGAACAATCTGATCTTACAAAGTAATGATGTCAATTGCTGTAGAAGCTAAATTTTGCAATACGGGTCAGAAAAATATGCAAGAAGACTCTGATGTTAGACATCTTTTAACTTTCGGCATAAATTTAATAATTGGTAGAAAGCATGCAAGAGGGGCAAGTTAAATCCCATATTGTTCCCCAGAACAGCATGTGAAACACAGAGAGTTATGTATAACAGAAGCCAATCCCGTATTTTTCTTTCTTTTACAGCTTGATGAGTACCTAAGGATGGACTTGGACATATGATCTTAGGAATGGACTAGCATACATATGAAAATTAACACTTTTGTCAATTTTGTCTCTACTCTGCCTTTTATGCATCCAATTCGGAGGTAAAAAATAAAGAAATAAATCATAATAATTAAAGTATACAAATAATGCTATGGATGTTTGATTTCTTTATCTAATAGAAAATATGTTGTTGCTTAGTGTTGAAAGTTTTGCCATACATCTTCATTCACAAATGGTAATCAGTTGCGAAGCCCTGTTTGAATCAGCCCGACCTTTCTAGATGTGTAGTAGTGTAACCTTTTTTCCCATAAACATGGGCATGGACATATATATAAAATTTAACTCTTGGTCTGATAGTGCGAGGTCTATTTAAAAATCAAAGACATATTTAATGGTTTCTTATATAGTATTTTATGGATGACTGTTTAGGAAGCTTTAAGAACAGGGGTTAAAGCAGAACAAGCTTAAGACTATGTTCTTGAGGAAGATGTCCTGTGATTCTGCTAACAAACTATCGATCGAAGATGCTATTTGCTTTAGAACTACTTGAAGAAGGTTCAGCATTAATGGTTGTTAAAAGTTTTGTGCCTATTGCTTATATGAAGTTTGATTCACGCATTGCTGTCTAGTCAGAATTAAATTAATATGTTATCATATGTTATTAGCTTAGACACTTTGTCCTCGATACGTTGTACATTCTATTGGGATGGAATTAAGTTAATATGTTGTTTATATGTGACAATCCTATTTGTTACTTGAAAACTAAGAAATAAATCCTAACAATTGCAATTCATGAATAGCATCATGGATGTGATAATTCATCATCTCACAGCTTTCATTCCAGGTAATCTAGTCTGTCGTGTTCTGTATATATACATGGAGTGTAAAAAAGTACATTTTTAAAAATTGTGCGGGTGTATTTAAATATAAAAAGAGAACTTCTGTATAGACCCAAAAGAATTTGAACGGTGTACTTGAATCTGGGCCCCATAGGAAAATTGGGGTAATGTTGATTTAGTATGATAATTACTCTATACACTCCATAGGAAAATTTTCTTTTTCCTATTTATTATTATTATTATTATTTGTTAGATTATAAGAAACTGTGGATAAAAATAAAAGATAATAAGAAACTGATCAAGAAGCAGGGATTAACTTTCTAGAAGATTAACTTTCTAGAAGCTGAGGAATCTAGAAGTAATGAGTACGTACCATACAATATTACAATGAACTTTCTAGAAGCTGAGAAATCTAGAAGTAATGAGTACGTACCATACAATATTACAATGCAATAAATTAAGTTTATGAACCAATAATTCTCTAATATTATACATCATGTTTTAATATAAAACTATATAATATATATACATGACTAGTTCAGGTAATTCAATTTTCTCGTTTATTAGTCTAAAGGCTGTACGTGTCAAACGTGACAAAATAGATATCAGTTTCGGGGTACCAGTTTCCATAACTATTATTTCGTGGAAATATCTGCCACATAAATCAGGTTTGTTACTATAAAGTCTCATTTCTTCAAAATCTCTATTCTTCATAACAACTTTGTACACCCTTTCACTATTCTGAAACTCTTTCAATGTATCCAATCTTGGTCTTCCAGAGTTCAATCTCACCAGCTGCCAAGATGGTTACCCTGTCTTGCATATTATGAAATATGAAATTTGCCATTCTGGAGATCAAACAGAATGAACAAATTGGAACAGTTATCTGCAAGGATATGTTGGATGATGGTTGTCCTGATCATAGACTTTTCAACACCATAATCAATAGCTGTACTTTCGAAAGTGCTTTTTATAATGCAAGCTCACTTATTTATATAACTGCTTTCCTCCCTTTCCAACTGATCAGATGTCTCCAGACTTGGGCTCTACAAGAAATGGAAAGGCCTATCTGCACCTGCAGGGTTTTTATATGTTGGAATCCAATCAGACCAATCAAATGAACCACTCCTGCCATAGTAGAACTCAGATCCCAGTTCTTCCCAAATATTATCAAGATCTTCAATCAAAGGCAATGACAGCAAAAGATGTTGTGAAGAAAGGCTTTGATTTGAGATACAAGTTTGATTCTTATGAAGCTTGTTTGGAGTGCCTGAATTCTTCTGGGCAATGTGGATACAAAGAAACTTCAAAGGAATTTGTATGCTTCCTCAAACCAAGTACGTATTCATATGCCTTTTCTGTACTCAT
The DNA here is from genome assembly GCF_031755915.1 of Ziziphus jujuba. Classification (NCBI taxonomy): domain Eukaryota; kingdom Viridiplantae; phylum Streptophyta; class Magnoliopsida; order Rosales; family Rhamnaceae; genus Ziziphus; species Ziziphus jujuba. Next base: position 21,914,438 of record NC_083390.1, read on the forward strand.
TAGTTCATAAGTCGAGCATTTACTACCTATTTCATACTTTAGCTATCTGATGCTCTTATACTCTTCTGAGGTTGTTCTAATGAAATTGTTATGTTGCGGTCTCAGAAAAATGAAACGTTGCTATTAAAGTGACAAACCAACTTAATACTAGTAATTTTTGCGATGGGGCTGGATGTATATATATATATATATACATGGGTGTGATATAATAAGAGATTTATGAAGAGAGAATGTGAAGAATACCTATCCATAACTATCAGATAATGCAAATTATGCAAGGTTTGATAGCTGTAAATGCTCTTTCATATATGTATGTATGTATGTATGTATACAGTCATGATGTATACAGTCTAGGTCAAGTTAGGTATATCTGAATCAATGTCCCACAACATATTACGGGATGCTAGTTTGTATCAAGTCCTGAACTTAAAGATCTTACCTAAACCTGATCCTATATACATATATATATAATTTGATACAATGAAGGACTGTGGAGAATTTATGGAGAGGAATAGTTATCGACAGCCGTTAGATTTGCGTAATTTGCATGATTTAACTGTTGTGATTGGCTATCCTTCTCCATAAGTCCATTATAGTCTCTCATCATATGAAAACTGCTCATATATATACATAATTAATTCAAATCAGATTTTTAATAGATATCTAAACTAATGTCAAAACTTTTTTTTTCAACCCTTGTATCATATGAACGATTGAAATTTAAAATAATATTTATTAATTATCAATCCTAACAGGGGTTCACTTTTTTTAAATAGAGTTTTTGTATACCACAAAATACAAATTTAATAGATTTTTGATATGAAATCCTAACTTTTGATGTGATCCAAAAGTTAATAAAAGAATATATGATATTAAAATTATTAGGTTATCCTAATGTGAGCCTTACTCTATCAATATATATCTTCAATATAATTGTTTCAATTATTACAACCAAGTGGTTTGTTGATAAAAAACTGTAAATTACATTAATATATAGTTATTCATTTCAGAAAATATTTTTAATAGTTGTGAAAAAATCTTGTAAATCTGTATTGATTCATATCTAGACTTTTGGGACATTTGGGTTAACTATTAAGCAAAAAAGAAAAAAAAAAAGAAAAAAAATGTTAAATTACGTAGGTTACACACATAGCATAAAACTTATTATTTTCTTTGGTTATAGTTACAGCAACAACATGTGCTGGATTAATTGTACTAGTTGTTTTGCTCTGATGCTTGATTAGAAAATTCTCATCCCATGAGTACATTTTCTTTTGGAAGAAACCAAATGAAGCTAATCAAAATGTTGAGGCGTTCCTGAGAATGCATGGACCCCTTACCACTAGAAAATATAGCTATTTAGATGTTAAGAAAATGACCAACTCCTTCAGCAACAAAATATGCCAAAGGGGTTATGGTTCTATATATGAAGTTGCATAATGGTCAAGTTGTGGCTGTGAAGGTATTGAACGAATCAAAAGGTAATGGTGAAGAATTCACAATGAGGTTGCAACCATTGGTAGGACTTCCCATGTAAGCATCGTAGCTTTATTGGGTTTCTGTTTTGAAGTTTCAAAAAGAGCTTTGGTTTACGAGTTCATACCCAATGGATCTCTAGAGAAATTCATTTTTAAAGAAAATCACTGCCAAAATGAGAATGATCAGTTGGAGTGGGGACATTGTACCAAATTTCACTTGGTATTGTTCAAGGGCTAGAGTACTTACATCGTGGTTGCAATACACGAACTCTGGACTTTGATATTAAGCCTTATTACATTCTTCTTGTAGGATATAACCTGTGTATAGCAAGCAATATATATATTCACAAGTAGCAAACAACCCATAACCAGTCTACAAACAAGCAAATATATATGCAATAGATGATTTTAGAACAAACCTAATAAAAAATCTAGAGAGAGAAAGACAAGCACATAAATATAAGAGGAGAGAGAGAGATAAAAACACACAAAAATTTTACGTGGTTCGACCAAGATGATCTACGTCCACGGGCAAGCAAGGAGATGATGATTTTCATTAACTTGAAGAGATTATAAGCTTAAACACCAAGAGCATGGCACCATTGATGGGGATTTTGAAGAACCCTTTGTTTCTCTCTCTAAAACCATATAAAAACCTTTTTCTTACTGTTTGGCACGAAGTCCTAGGCTTACATATCATTAAAGAGGGGTAACACAATAATTTCACCCATCAAATACAAGAAAAAGTCCCTAGCCGGGTCTGCTGCATTTTTTTTTTTTCCTTGCTTCCTTCCTCTTCACTTCATCACCACATCATCCCATCAACTCCTCATGATCACATTTACTTCCAAGCTTCTTAAACAAGAATTTAGAATCACAAAAATAACATTTCTTCACCTTGACTCTAAATTCATAAATTCTTCAAATCACTTCCCATCACTCCTTGCTTGCACACAAATCCTCATCACTTGGTTTGCACATTGCTTAGATTCATACAGAGCCTAAGCTTCTCCGTTGGCACTACCTTGGTCAACATATCTGCCGGATTCTTTTCACCCATAATCTTCACCAAATCCACTTCACATTTGTCGATCAATTCTTGAATAAAGTGGTACTTCTTAACATGTTTTGTACGGTCCGAGAAAGCTTGATTTTTTACCAAGAAGATTGCACTTTGGTTGTCACAATGCACAATGACTTGGTTTTGGGGAACACAAAGCTTATTCACCAACCATTTTAACCATAATGCCTCTCTTGTTACTTTCGTGGCTACCATATATTCGGCTTCGGTACTTAAGAGTGCAATCACCGGTTGTAACGATGCTATCCAACTAATTGTATTACCCCAAGCTGAAAATATATAACCCATCAAGAACTTTCTCTTGTCCCGATCATCACCAAGGTTTGCATCACAATATCCGACAACACAATCACCATTACCATTGTTTTCTTTCTGATACAATAAGCCAACATCCATTGATCCTTTCAAATATCTTAGGATCCATTGCAAAACCTCCCAATGTGGTTTGCTTGGATTACTCATAAATCTACTCACCATACTAACCACATGAGTGATGTCTGGTCTAGTACACACCATTAAATACATGATGCAACTTATGGCACTTGCATATTGTAACAGCCCAGTTCACTCGCATGAGATATTGTCCGCTTTGGGCCCAACCCGCAAGGTTTTGTCAAAATGTGTCTCAGTGGTTAGGGGTCCCACCCTTTCACCTGCCAGTCCCATTGGCCCAGGCATTCTAGACCCAACCATGATATTGTCTGCTTTGGAAGTAAGGTGGTGAGCCCAAACCTTCCCCTCACGGTTTTCTACGCTTCTCAAGGGAAAGGTATCCACACCCTCTTAGAAGGCATGCTTCGTTCCCCTTTCCAACTGATGTGAGATCTCAAAATCCACCCCCCTTGGGGTCCAGCATCCTCGCTGGCACATCGATCCGGGTCTGGCTCTGATACTAACTGTAACAGCCCAGTCCACCCGCATGAGATATTGTCCGCTTTGGGCCCAGCTAGCACGGTTTTGTCAAAACGCATCTCAGTGATTAGGGGTCCCATCCCTTCATCTGCCAGTCCCACTGGCCCGGGCCTCCCAGACCCAACCAAGATATTGTCTGCCTTGGAAGTAAGGTGGTGAGCCCAAACCTTCCCCTCACGATTTTCTACACATCTCAAAGGAAAGGTATCCACACCCTCTTATAAGGCATGCTTCGTTCTCCTTTCCAATCGATGTAGGATCTCACACATATGGCATCTTAACCATGCTCTCCCTCTCTTGTTCACTTTCTGGGAATTGCTTGGATGACAGTTTGAAGTGGGGTGCTAAAGGCGTGATCACGAGATTTGCACTGCCCATGTTGAACCTCTCTAAGACCTCAATATAGTTTCTTTGAGAGACAAATATCTCTTGATTCTCCTTATCCCGAAATGTATCGATCCCCAAAATTTTCTTGGCTTCTCCAAGATCTTTCATCTTAAGCTTAGAACTCATCAACTTCTTCAAATTATCAATCTCATCCATATGTTTGCATGCTATCAACAATCATCAACATACAACAATAGATAAATGAACTCCCCATTCGACAACTCTTTGTAATACACACAAAGATTAAACATGCTCCTCTTGAAGCCAATACCAAGCATAAACTTGTCAAATTCTTATATCATTGCCTAGGAGATTATCTCAAGCCATAAAGGGATTTTTGAAACAAGCATACCTTGGCACCCCTTGCATATCCTTCGGGTTGGGTCATGTAAATCTCTTCCTTGAGGTCTCCATGCAAGAATGCCATCTTTATGTCCAATTGATGCAATTTAAGACCCTTGTGAACAACAAGTGATAACAAGATCCGAATAAGGAGTGTGTCTCACCACTGGAGAGAATATTTCATTGAAACCACTCCCTCCTTTTGAGTATAACCCTTGGCAACCAATCGAGCCTTGAATCTTGATGCTTCCACTTCGGGTACACCTTTCTTTTTTTTAAACATCCATTTGCAACCTACAACTGTTCCACCTTTAGGCTTATTTACTAACTTCCAAGTTTGATTCCTATGTAAGGAATCCATCTCCTCATCCATGGCCGCCTTCCACTTTATCGAATCTTTTAAAGCTAAAGCTTCCTCAAAAGTGTTAGGCTTCGAGTCCATTTCTTCCTCAACTTCAAGAGCATATACGATACAATCCACAAAGCCATATCTCACCGATGTGGATTGTCTCCATTCTTTATCACGAGCCAAATTGTAATCATGGAGGTTATCAACATCAACCACCTCCTCATCGGTACGATCAACTACCTCATCAACTTATTCTTGAGTCATTTGTGTATCACGGTGCTCTTCATGAGTCACTTTCTTTCTTGAATTATCCTCAATCCAAAATCGAATGTCTCCTTGTCAACTTCACCTCCACTAGAAGATTCTCCATCCTTCTCCAAGCCAAGCATCTCACTTTCCTTAAACACCACATCTCTATAATTACACACTTCTTTGTATCCGAATTCCAAAGTCTATAGCCTTTGACACCTTCCAGGTAGCCCAAGAAAATGCATTTCATAGATCTTTGATATAACTTGCCTTCATTTACATGAACATACGAAGTGCAACCAAAGACTTTGAGATTACTTAAATCCGGTGCATGCTTGGGCCACTTCTCCATTGGAGTCTTGAACTCAATAGCACTCGACGGGCACCGATTGATCAAGTACACTGTGGTATTCATCGCCTCCACCCAAAACTTTGTAGATAGTTTAGCATTGGAAAGCATACTTCTTAGTCTTTCCAAAATGGTCCTATTCATATGTTCAGCAAGACCATTTTGTTAAGGAGTCATCTGCATGGTCTTGTGTCTCATAATTCCATGCTCATTGTAATAGGAATTGAACTCCTTATTGCAATACTCGAGCCCGTTATCCGTTCGAAGCATTTTCATCTTCTTTTTGGTTTGTTTCTCAACCATAACCTTCCATTCCTTGAACTTAATGAAAGCCTCATCCTTGGTTTTCAACATGTAAACCCATACTCTCCTTGATAATCATCAATGAGGCTCATGAAGTACCTATAACCACCCATTGAATTCGTTCTTGAAGGGCCCCATATATCGGAATGAATGTAATCCAAGATCCCCTTAGTTTGATGCACCGTGATGTTGAACTTCACCCTAGCTTACTTGCCATAGATACAATGCTCACAAAAGTCAAGTTTCTCTGCCTTGTGCCCACACAAAAGCCCTTGTTCACTAAGCTCGATTAGCCTTTTCTCACTAATATGGCCTAGCCTTCTATGCTAAAGTGTGGTGTCGCTCATTTTCTCATTCACCAAGACCAAAACTTCACCTTGAATCACACTTCCATCTAGCACATACAAGCCATTCTTTTTAGAAGCCTTCATTGCTATCATTGAACCCTTCAAGACCTTCAAAGTGTCTTTCTCGGCCTTGTAACTATATCCATGCTCATCCAATGTACCAAGAGAAATCAAATTTCTTTTCAACCTGGGAATATACTGTACATCTGATAAAGTTCTCATAACTCCATCGTGAAACTTCAACTTTATCGTGCCAATGCCCTCAACATTGCAAACCCCATTGTTCCCCATGAGAACATGTCCTCCCTCTAGTTCCTCAAATGTATCAAAATAACTCCTCACCAGACTCATGTGGAAAGTACAACATGAGTCAAGAATCCACTCGACACCATTGTCTCGATCGGTTATAAGCAATACTTCGAAGCTTTCATAACCTTCTAAGGCAACACTTGCATCTTCATTGGATTGCTTCTCCTTCCCTTTTCCAAGCCTCTTTGTAAAATCCTTCTTGAAATGACCCAATTGATTACAATGGAAACATTTTATTTTGTCCTTTGATTTTGATCTACCCCGACTTTTACCTCGCCAATTTCTACCACTAGGGCAATCCGAAGTTCTATCTCTCACCGTGATCCCCAACCCATCATTACCCTTGCCAATCAAGCTCTTCTCCGCATCCTTAGCAACTATCGTCCTTATAACTTCCTTCACATCCAAGGTTTGTCTTCCATACTTGAGAGTATCCATAAAGTGCTCATTTCCTCGAGGCAAAGAATTAAGCAAAATCACCGCTTGGTCCTCACCTTCAATTGAGTTTTGCATACTCTCCATATCTTGAATCAACTTAGTGAAGTCATCAAGATTATCACTCAAAGACCTTCCCTTTTTAATTTTGAAGCCGTATAACCGTTGTTTTAAATTGATGCAGTTTGGTACCGATATAGCCATGTACTTTTATTCCAAAACTCTCCAAACATCTGCCGCTGTTGTTTCCTTTGATATCTCTCTCAACACTTTGTCTCCAAGACCAATAATTATTGAATTATATGCCTTTTTCAATAATTCCCACATCTCTTTAACATCCATTGTTTCCGGTAAGTATTCCTCACCTTCTAAAGCCACATCTAACCTTTCTTGACTAACACCGCCTTCATTTTCATCTTCTAAAGGCCAAAATCGTTTGAGCCTATGAATTTCTCCACCTCAAACTTAGTGGACAAGGTCAAGTTTGCTTGGGTACACTATAATCAACCTAGCTTCAACCAAGAGAACCTCCAATTCCACTACAAGAAGCTAACAACAACAAGCTACACAAAAACCCTAAATCTCCTAACTCCAATCCCTAGATTTTCACCAACCTTGGCTCTGATACCAATTTGTAGGGATATAACCTGTGTATAGCAAGCAATATATATATCCACAAGCAGCAAACAACCCACAACCAGTCCACAAACAAGCAAATATAGATACAATAGATGATTTTAGAACAAACCCAATGAAAAATTTAGAGAGAGAAAGACAAGCACATAAATATAAAAGGAGAGAAAAACACACAAAAGTTTTATGTGGTTTGACCAAGATGATCTATGTCCACGGGCAAGTAAGGAGATGACGATTTTCATTAACTTAAAGAGATCACAAGCTTAATCACCAAGAGCGTGGCACCATTGATAGGGATTTTGAAGAACCCTCTACGTCTCTCTCTAAAACGAGATAAAAACCCTTTTCTTACTGTTTGGCACGAAGTCCTAGTCTTGCATATCATTAAAGAGGGGTAAAATAGTAATTTCACTCATCAAATACAAGAAAAAGTCCCTTACCGGGTTTGCTGCCTTTTTTGTTTGTTTGTTTTTTTTTTTTTTTTCACTGCTGCCTTCCTCTTCACTTCATCACCAAACATCATCCCATTAACTCCTCATGACCACAATTACTTCCAAGCTTCTTAAACAAGAATTTAGAGTCACAAAAATAACACTTCTTGACCAGAACTTCTCACCAATGGCTTCAAAATGATGAGGCCTTCCTAAAAATGCAAGGATCCCTTCCTGTTAGATGATATAGCTATTTAGATGTTGAGAAAATGACCAACTGCTTTGTTAACAAAATATATCAAGGATGCTATGGTTGTATATACAAAGAAAAGCTGTGTAACATTCAAGTTGCGGCTATGAAGGTATCTAACAATTCAAAAGGTAACGAAGAAGAATTTATCAACGAGGTTGCAACTATTAGTAGGACTTCCCATGTAAACATTGTTGCCCTGTTGGGGTTTTGTTTTGAAGGTTGGGGTAGAGCTCTAATTTATGAGTTCATATCCATTGGATCTATAGAGAATTTCAATAATTACAAACTAAGTAGACAATGCAAAAGTGAGGAAAATGGTAACAATGAAGTTATGGTGTATAGAGACAAACTCTTCAAATCGGCCAACAATGAGTAAAGGCATAAAAATGTTGGAAGGAAGTCTTAATTCTTTACAAGTTCCACCCATGCCATTGCTGCCTTCTCCTTCAAGATCCCCAGTAGATGACTACATCTAATGGCGCTAGTACATCACCAAGATTAGATTGGAGTTGTACATAGTTTTCAATGCATATTTGTCTTTTTGTATCTCTTATTTGTTTAATAAGTGCAGGGGGGATTAACTTGTCAAATCTAATCAATAATGACAAAATTTTCTTTACCCGTATTTTGTCAGTATTTCTCCTCCCTTCGCCAATGACAACATTTTTGAAAACTATCGAAGGAAATGGCCACTGGAATAATTAAAAATAATACGGTTAAAATCCAGTGCACTGTTCCAAAGCAGGGTTTTATTCTTACACATCTACTGCACTATATAATGTAGGTATAGAAGTGTGAATATATTGTGATTACTATCAGTGATAGAAGATGAATCATCATAAATTTCTTGATTAATTTGAGGCTGTGAGGCAGCATTCGCTGTAGCTTTCATCTTATCAATGATCTCAAGTTTACACTGGCCATGTTCCATATCTTAGTGAAATGCCTGTAGGGTTTATCCGTGTTGCCCAAAAGTATGTGAATAGCAGATTGTCCTGCTAAGCAAATTTTATTTTCAACGAACTTGGACAACATATGAATTTACAAGTTAGAAACCAGGGAATGTTCCTTGAAATCAAGTCTCCATATGTCCACTAGTGAAGAACCAAGTATTAAACCGGTTAAGGGGAAAGGTATTTTGCATTTGGACAGCCTACAAGTCAATACTCGTCGAAATGTGTTATTGCTGCAAAGCATTGAAAGTTCCGCCATAAATCTTCATTCACAGTGGTAAAAGCATAGAGATGAGATTAACTTTTTGTCTGATGGCCTGAGTCTCTAAAAAAACTTAGTTGTTTCTTATTGCATTTGATGGATCACTGTTCAGGAAGCTTTAAGAACAGGGGCAAAAGCAGAGCAAGCTTAGGACTTTGTTCTTGAGGAAGATATCCTATGTAAGCTTGAAAGCCTGTGGGTGTTGGAATTGTGGAAAAACTTTACGAAGAAGGCTTAGCAATGCTTGCTGAAAGCCTGAAAGGTTTGTTTAGTTGAAGTTAGATTCTTGCATTGCTGTGCAGTGAAGATCCATGTATTTCATGTAAAATATATATATATATATATATATATATGTATGTATTTCATGTAAAATATATATATATATATATTGTCATTCTGCTATACCTTTTCTTATCTCATCAAATCCAAAGACATGTTCCGGTATGAGCCAGAAATTTGTTCGATCCCAAATGTTTTCAGTTGATTAGCACGTTGCTGTTGTGTGCCAATTTAAGTTTATGGGTGAATGAATGCGCAATAAACAGGACAGTTTTAATATAAAGGGAACAAAATTTTGGAATAAAAAGGATCCAAAAAGACAATAAATATTAGATTAATATATATATATATATATATATTTTTAAAATAAAGTGTATTAAACGAACAAAATTATTTTTTATCATTCTTGAAACCGAAATGATTACAATTAAAATATGATTGAGGCTTTCTATAATGATGCATAGTATATGGCACTTTTCACGAAAATAATTAATAAGAATATATTTATATTTTATTTTATGAAAAGTGATAGGTTAAAAAAAAAAAAAAGATAATTAATTTACATATAACTAGTTTAAACACACACACACACACACACACATATATATATATATATATATATATATAAAGACCAAAATCAATAGTCATTGGCTGAAGAAAGAAAATAAATATTTTATTTAGATCTAAAAAAAAAAACAAACCAAAATTAATAGCTTTTAGACAAATTTTCTCTTATTAAAATAAATTAAATAAATAATAATAATAATAAAAACTTCATCAACTCCATGATTGGATGCCTTACAATTTTGTTTATATGGTTTTGCTCTTCTCCATAAATAATACAGCTATAAAATTTTTGTCAATGTGCTCATAAATCAATATCTATTTTTTTTAGCTTCTCTATAAACTTTTAGTTTTGTTTTGTTTTGTTGTTGTTATTTGTTTTTTTTTTTTTAATTATTATTTGTTCTATTATGTTTCCAAATAAAAGAAAGCGGTTTACAATAAATAAATAAATAAAGGCATTCTTTTAAAATTTGTACAGGAGATTCTAAATCTTAGGTACTGCCATATGAATAAGATGCACATTCTGAGAGGAGGGGGGGACGGGGACTAGCAACTTTTGGATAGTGTTGCAACTAATACCAACAGGAAGATTTTTCTACATGCTCTTCATCTACGTGTAATTGTCATTGTCATTGAACGTATAGTTAGTGCTATCCTTTAATGGTTAACACGACGTTCAATTTCCTATCCTTGAGTCTCAACTCATGTAACTGCTTACACTTAATAGTCAAAGAACGTGTTTTATTTATTTTTTTTTTTTTAAAGTCCAAAAAGGTATGGGTTTTTTGGGCACTTCGTTTTTTTATTTGTGAAATGCATGGATAATCATAGATGAAATGTTTTACTCGTGGACCTTTTTTTTTTTTTTTTTTTTTCACAATGTCTATGGCTATTTAATTAGTATAAATTAGCATCAGATGTAAGACAAAGTATTTAACAATATTTTCCACACTGGATTTGCAAATGACTTGAGCTAGATGATGAACTTGAAATTACGAGAATTTAGAACCAAGAGGACAATGCAAAGGTGAGGAAGCTGGTGACGATGAATTTATGGTGTATACGGACTGATCCTTCAAACCGGCCAACAATGAATATTGGAAGCAGTCTTGATTCTTTACAAGTATCAACCAAGCCATAGTTGTCTTCTCCTCCACGATTGCCAACAGATTCTTCTATCTCATTAGTGCATGGATCTAATGATGCAAGTATTGTACTTGTATTATTTTCAGCATTTTAACATCTATGTACTTGTATTTAAACCTGTCATTTAGTTTAAATTTAAGCCTATCCATATGCACTTCTTGGTTTGATTACTAATTAAAAAATGTTAACGATGAGCCATAACATTTCAAAAGAGAAATATATGTTTGCAGTAGAATATGTATAATTTTTCAAGCACGTTTGTCAATTTTGTTTCCAATCTGCCTTTTATGCATCCAACTAGGAGCTAAGTCCAATATTGTAAATTAGCTGGAAATTGTGCGTTATTTATTTACACGAGACGAACACATAATATTTTATGTAGGAATCTTACAACTGCAATATACAAAAAGTATCATGAATAGATGCTTGATTTCTTATGGAATAAAATTTGAAATTGTTTAATCTTCATTCACATTGGTAACGAGTCATGGCCGCCAAGAAAGGGAAAGGGAGTTTGGTAACGAGTCATGGCCGCCAAGAAAGGGAAAGGGAGTTTGGTAACGAGTCATGGCCAACAAGAAAAGGAAAGGGAGTTTGGCTGGCAAGGACCATGGTAAAAAACTCCCAAAAGTATTCTAGAAGCACTTGAGAGGAGTAAAGATTTTTTATTTATGCATTTATTTTTGAAGGTTTGAGTTAGGTGTGGTAGGATGAACTATCTTGTTAAAAGTTATACAGAAAGAGATCGGAGGCTTTAATGGTCAGCCTGCCGTGTCTGTCACGTTTTCTTATGTAGGTCCATTCCCCATGTGTTGAAATTAATACCATAAAGCAACAATTTTCGGTTTCTCGTCCTTGCGCGTAATTCATCAACGACCTGTCTAGCGTTGTTCTAGTCAAAGAATGTGAGTTTTTGGGCAAATATATTTTCTATTGGCAATCTATATATATATATATATATATAGATATACATACATATAGATTTTTAGTACTTAATTAAGACAAAGTACTTGTAGATACCGAATTACGTACATAGCTTTATCACACTTTTCATACATTAATTTATACTTTGGTGTCCATAATATGTATGGTTGGTTTTGTTCCTGAAATTTTCTCTCTTGAATCATGCATATTATTGTTGTCCACTCCTTGATGCTAGTTAACTAGCCCAGAAAGAGGGAGAAAAAGTTGTTAATACTTTGGAATGATCCTCAAGCTGAATATTCATCTCTGAAAATTATGTACTACTTTTGATTCAATGCACATATTCCAGCGCAGGAAGATGAATGATGTGGCTTGTATCAACATTGGCTATGGATTAAAAGGAATTAATTGTCCATAAATATAAGTTACCTACCTCTGTTTTTTTCCCACAAAGAACTTTTAATAGCCATCTAAGTCAAACTCAATCCTTATTTGTTGAAGAGATAAGTTAACAAGCTTATAACTTATAAAGCCATTTTATTTGAGCATTGCTATTTGTTATAATTGATGACTATGAGATCTATACTCATATATCAATTAGTAATTAGTTGCATTTAAATGAGCTTTGACTTTTAAAAAACTAAAAATCTAAGTGGGATGGTAAACCCTTAGTATTAACTAGCATCCATACTTATATATCAATTAGTAATTAGTTGCGTTTAAAAGAGCTTTGACTTTTAAAAAACTAAAAGTCTAAGTGGGATGGTAAACCCTTAGTATTAACTTGCTAGTAAGTGATAAATAAATATGGATTCCACTCGTAATGGTCACCAATGTTTGGATGTAGAAAAATTGGATTTATTTAAGCAATTATAATTTCTCTCCTCTTGTTCTGCCGCGCTCAATAATTTTCTCTTAATCCGTTTGGTTCTCATTTTCTGTCTCTTCGTTCCATATACCTCTTCTATCTGTTCCGATACTTTGGAACCAACCCATCTTCTCAATACAATATTACAATATTGTTCTTCAAATCCTCTTAATATTAAAACTAGCAACTTTAATTTTTTAATATGCATGTTATTTAGAATGGATAAGGTGGTTCACGTGATTCAATGTATATTATATTTTTAATATATGAAAGAAAACTATTAATTATTAAAAAGAAAATATTTTTTTAAATCTATGTATTATATTTTTCTTTTCTATTTTCTTTTTTTCTATTGATGGTTCCAATATTATTCAAATTGTGTATTTTCATAAATAATTCAGTGAAAAAATTACTATTTTCTCATTTAATGATTTTGACTTTGAAATTTAAACGGCATTTACATTTTTTTTTTCATTTTGAGAAAACAATATATATATATATACACATAAATATTAAATTTTGCTAAAAAATACATTAGTCTATTATTGTGGACAAGAAATCGATGGTGTATCTCTTATGGTACGGAAAGGGTTTGCACTGTAAGAGAGTTATATATATATATATATATATATATATATATGTACATATTAATAATAAAACATTTCATATTCACGCCCAGCCTGTCATTATAAAGTTGACTTGAGTTTGCGTTGAATAAAAAAACGAAGCAAGTTTAACTTTATATATTTTAAATCTGTTAAATGCATTTTGGTCTCGCACATAGCATATTCCTCATAATTTCCTTCCCCAATATAGGTATATAATCCTCATAATTAATCTTCCGCCAGTTCTTATAAAAACAATTTCAATCCAAACAAGAACAGAAGTTGCTGAATGCTATGGAAATACTCTTTCTCTTAAAGATTAGCGTTATTATCTTTTGCACCTTACTACTTTTATTACCTGTATCAGCGGAGTCAAGATATGGAGCTTGTAAACCAAGAAACTGCGGCAGCGGCCCCAATATCAGCTACCCTTTTTATATCGAAGATACCGGGTTAGACTTTTGTGGTCTGCGAGGCTTTAAAATTGAGTGCTCTGAAGGGAAACCTGTATATTTGACCTCAAGAGGCCCTTACTTTGTCGAAGATATCTCGTATGAAAACCAGTCACTGCGTTTGGTGGATGTTGAAGTCGTGGATGCTACATGCTATGCTCCTTCTCACTATTTCGCCTTCGATGGCGGTCCGATGTATTTCAGCTCCACTCATGCTAACTTGCAGTTCTTTTATGGATGCAATGAATCATTTTCTCTCAGTTTTGAGAAGAAGTTGATTCCTTGCAAATCCAATGCTACTTATGTTTCATATGTTGCGTTGGTCGTTAAGGATAAGGAGTTGAGTTATGGAGAGGGCTGTGAGCGGCAAGTGGGTGTACCTATTGATTTGGAGGGAGGCTTCTCCAATCAAACCATAAAAACTGTTGATTACCCTCAATTGTTGAAGAAAGGTTTCACTTTAAGATGGTATGGAGATGGATGTTCCAACTCATGTAAAACAAGCGGTGGCCAATGCGGATTTGAAGACGAACGTACTGTATGCTTTTGTCCCGAAGGAACACATTCTACAAACTGCACAGAGGGTAAGCCACCTTAAAACACTTTCTCTCCCCATTATTACCTATCACGAGTTTTCTACTCTTCCCTCGCATCTTTTTTTTTCTTTTTTTTTTTTGGAATAATGATTTTCATAAGATTAGTCATGACAAATTGAAATATAAAGGTTTCTGAAAAACTATATATATATATATATATATGTTTTAAAAATTCTTGCATCACCTTTATATATTTATATTTATATGTCTGAAAAAATATATATATACATATATTATAAGATAATGAAAATAATTTTTTTTTGAAAAATAGAAAACTTAAAAGTACTTACCTTACATAAAAGAATATTTTGCAACTAGTGCCATTTTTATTCATTTTTTTATGTCAAGTGTTAATTAATAATAGTTTGAATTTTTTAGATATTTAAGTTAACTATCAAATTAAGGAAGAAAAAAATTTTGAGTAAAAAAAATTCTAAAAATTGAACACAACTATAAATTATGTTAATTTTATTTATTTATTTATTTATTTTCAAGTTGTTGAGTTGTTTAAGATATCTAACAAATCATAACTACCACTTATTAATATTTGATATAAGCAAATTACATATAATTATATAACAAAAAATAATAATAAAAAAATAAAAACAATGACAATCTAAATTGCCAAATTACAGTTTTAATTCTTTTTGTGAATAAATTACAGTTTTAATTGATAATTAAATAGAGAGGAAGATTATAATTTTGTTCATGTTATGTTTATTTTTCTTTTTTCTGAGTTATAAATATGGTATAACATTTATGATATTCTTTCTTTAATCTTCTATTATTATTATTTTTTAATAGATTTGGTATTCTTTTTTAACAGGAAAGACTGGTAACATGACAATCCTTAAAGTTGGAACAGGTAACGTAACTCTTGAATTCTTCTATTATTTATAAGATTCATAACTACTTTTAATGAATAATATTTGTTTAAATTAGTGAATATATAAATTAAGTTAAAAAGGGTTTTATTATTATTATTATTAACATTTTATAATTTTTTTCTTTTCTTTTTATGATTTCTAATCTAAAAACGAGAGGGCATAGTGTTTCAAATTCACAACTTCATTAGTGTGGATGTGAGGGCATATCAACTGAGCTAATTTTACTTTGACTAATATTTTATAACTTGAGGTAGGAATTTTAGCTACAATATGACAACCAATTAGATGAGGTTGTTAGGGTAAGTGTAGGCATGTGTGGGATACTGACAGATTATTTTACTAACAAAGACTATTTGGTTTTCAATCCAACATCTCCTACATATGGAACAATGATGGTTTAAATGTAAAGTAGTTATTCTCTTAAAAACTGAGGCACCTTTAGAGCAATTGGCATTATGATTCTAAAGAATTCTAAGGTTATATATGCTTTAGTGGGCGTAATAATCCTAGGATGAGTGACCTCCTAAGAAGTCTGAATAAAAAATTCCATATCATCTAGAGTACATTGACTAAATTAGGGACAATATTGGTAGAGTAAGAAAGCAATGATACTAGTAAGGGTGGGATGTTATGGATGGTATTATAGCATGTATCGATCTGAAGTGTGTCAGTGATGATAGTGGGCTCCAAAAGGGCGAATTGTGACGATCAGGATGAAACTATGTGAGGCTATAATGGTAAATGTGAGTAAGTGCAAGACATTGACAGGCTAACTTAGTGGCAAATGCACCTGGTGTCCAATCCCACATCTCCCTAGTGTTAAACAATTACGTTTCTAAAGGGGTGGATTGTGACGACCAGGGCAAAACTATGTGAGGTTGTAACAATATATGTGGGCGGATGTAGGGCACTTACATGCTACCTTAATGACAAAGGATACCTAGTATTTATTTCCACATCGTTCGGGTGTGAAATTATAACACCCCGCCCATTGAAGGACCTGTAATTTTTTGTTGATATTGTCCCCAATTTAGCCACCGTACTCGGTCTAAGGTTTTGTTCAAAGCTTCCTAAAATGTCACCCATTGTTATACCACCCTCACTTGAGCAAGCGTAACTTCAAGTTCTTTGGAACCCTGAAGTCAATTGTTACAAAAAGGCATTGGTGTTATAAGAGTGACTATCTTTACGTTTAAACCATCCCCTTATCTACACCCAAACAATGTGAGATTGGACACCAAGTAGCTTGCCAGTGCCTTGTATCCTTCCACACTAGTCAATACAGCACCCCCTTAGAGGCCTAGCTTCCTCGCCGATACACTTCCAGCTACATATAAGCTTTGATACCATTTGTAATATCTTACCTCCACTAGCAGACCTATCACTTTCTATTGATATTGTCCCAAATTTAGCCACCGCACTCAGTATGAGATTTTTGTTCAAAGCTTCCCACATATTATCCATCCTTGTACTACTCTGCCCTGAGCACGCTTAACTTCGAAGTTCTTTTGAACCTTGAAGCCAACTGCTTTGAAAAGGTCACGGCATTATAAGAGTTACTATCGTTACATTTGATCATCCATTGACCTACACCCTTGATCTACATTACAATGATATGAGATTGGATTAAAGCCAAATATTTTGAAAAGGCCTTGGCTTTATGGTAATGACTATCGTTACATTTGAATCCTTTCCCAGTCTACACTCAGGCAATGTGAGATTGAATACTAAGTAGCTTTTGCCAGTAAGATAGATTGCCTTAATTGTTAAGAGAATTTCTGCTTTACGTTTGATCCATCACCGTTCTTGTGACCACCAATGTACGAGGATGCAGAGCCTTAATTGTTAAGAGAATTTCTGCTTTACATTTGATCCATCACCGTTCTTGTGACCACCAATGTACGAGGATGCGGAGCATTAGTAGGCTACTTGATGTCCAATCCCACATTATTCAAGTGTAGAATGGTAATAGTTCAAATTTAAAATAGTCACTCTCTTAACAATTAAGGCTTTTTTAGAGAGGTTGGCTTCAGGATTCTAAAAATTTCTAGGATTAAGTGTGTCTAGAGGGTGCAATTTTAGAATGAGTGACCTTTTAGAAAATCTAAATAAAATCGATGGAGTAAAAGAGTGGGACACGAGTGGGGAGGGGGCAGATAATGACGACCATAGTAAACCTATGTGAAGAGCAATGATGAGTCAAATTTAAAGTATAAGCTTTCTTCACAATAGAGACCTTTTTAAATGGATTAGTTTCAAAGTTCGAAAGAATTATAAAGTTAAGTGTGCTCCAGTAGGAGCAATCCTAGTATAGATAACCTTTTAGGAAATCTGAATAAAATTTGTGTAGCAAGAGATTAAGATGCCAATGGAGAAGGGGTGGATTGTGACGACAAAGGTGAAACCATGTGAGGCTGCAAGGGTGAGCGTTACAGATAATATTAGAGTCTGTATCCGTTCGGAAGTGTGGATGACCAAGACGAAACTATGTGAGGCTACAAGGGTTATTATGGGCCAGTGCAGGGCCTAGGCATGCTAATGTAGATGAGGCATTACATATTAGCTTAATGCAGTTGATATATGTTTGATTAATATTGCCTGTCACATACAACAGCCTATTGTGTTTTTTTGTTTTTAACATCGGGTCACAATCATCAAATGAGATTTGGGCAATTGAGCAAGACATCAGTACGGATGGGGCGTTACATGCAAGTTTAAACTAAATACTCACCGATCTATAGGAGTGGATTTAATAATTTTCCCCTATATATATACATATATATATTGATATACACAATGAGGATATCTTTATAGCTTTTCCACCCATATTCCAATTTTCAATTCGTACTGTTGTTCTAAATTTTACATCAGTATATAGCCACACATATATTTTGTTTCCCGTTTGATCATAATCACCGCAGTTGCTGTCATCGAGGTTCTCTTGACTAAAATTTGCTGCATATGGAGAAAGCACTCGATTAAAAAGTATCATTTCAATGATGAGTGCAACTATGCAGGGGGTACTGTTGGATGTTATTCCAATGATGAGAATAAAGTATCATTTTTCTGTTTATTTCTAAGTTACTGAACTTTCTTTTTTTCTCTTTTTTTTTTTTTTTTCTTTTAAGAAAAAAGAATGGAATTATGTAATTGGTTAACTAATATGCGGAATTCATCAGGTGTCGATAACTCAAAAGTAGAAGATATGCATAGCCAATTTGTTATGAGTGCAGAATATATATATATATATATATATATATATATATATATATGTATGTATATATTAATTACAATGTGACTATCATAAAATAAATAAACAAATTACATTTACGAACTATGCTCTGGTTGCCTTAAAAGAAAATCTATTATCTAGTTAATTTGGAAACCTGCGGCTTGTTGTCTGTATTTACTTTTGCATTACGAAAATCCACTCTTGCATCTCTGGTGGTTTAATATGTATACTTTTCTGAGCTTGTTCTAATGACATGGCAATCTTGCAATTGCAGGAAATGGAAACAAGATTTTCAAAGCAACAATAGGTAATTAAATATAAATATAAGTAGTTACTTAATTCTTGCTATTTGTGGCCTGGATAACCGTTTATCTCTTCGGTTTGTATAAAATTGTTACAAGTACTAAAATGTCTGCTCGCTAAAAGTTCACTTACTCTTTTTGCCTCAAAATTTTCTTTGATTGCAGCCACAACAGTTGCTGGAGTTGGGGCTCTAATTGTGATAGTGATATGCTGCATAAGGAAATTCAAATATAATAAATCCATATGTTTTTGGAAGAAGCAGAATCAAACTGATCAAAATATTGAGGCCTTTCTAAGGAACTATGGACCTGTACGAGTTAGAAGATATAGTTATTCTGATGTCAAGAAAATGACCAACTCCTTCAAAGAAAAATTAGGCCAAGGGGGCTATGGTGGTGTATACAAAGGAAAATTACATGATAACAGTCTTGTTGCAGTAAAGGTGTTGAATGAATCAAAAGGTAATGGAGAAGAATTTATCAACGAGGTGGCAACAATTAGCAGAACTTCCCATGTCAACATTGTTTCTCTATTAGATTTCTGTTTTGAGGGTCAAAAAAGAGCTCTCATCTATCAGTTCATGCCTAATGGATCTCTTGAGAAATTTATATTCAACAACAATCATTCATTGGGATGGGATACACTCTTTCAAATTTCGCTTGGCATTGCTCGAGGGCTCGAATATTTACATCGTGGTTGTAATACACGAATTCTGCATTTTGACATAAAGCCACATAATATTCTTCTAGATGAAGATTTCTCACCAAAAATATCTGATTTTGGACTTGCTAGAGTATGTACCAGAAAACAGAGTACTATTTCTATGCTGGATGCAAGAGGGACTATTGGATATGTTGCTCCTGAACTACATTGTAGAGAAGTTGGAGGGGTTTCACACAAATCTGATGTGTATAGCTATGGAATGATGGTTTTGGAAATGGTTGGACGGAGAAAGAATGTGAATGTCGGTGCTGATCATAGTAGTGAAATATATTTTCCACACTGGATTTACCAGCGTCTTAAATTAGATGAAGAACTTGGATTAAAGATAATAATGAACGAAGCTGAAAAAATTGAAGTGAAGAAGATGATAATGGTGAGTTTATGGTGTACACAACTTGACCCTTCAGATAGACCAGCCATGAGTAAAGTCATAGAAATGTTGGAAGGAAGTCTTGATTCCTTGCAAATGCCACCAAAGCCGCGGATCTTTTCTTCTACTTCAAATTCAAGTTTTCCATCTGATTCTTCCAGTGCGATTGTATGAATTCAAACTTAATAAGTATGTCTCTGATATGAACTTTTTCAATTCCCAACTACATGGAAACAATCTGATCTTACAAAATAATAATTTCAATTGCTGTACGGTACAAGCTAAATTTTGCAATTTAGGGTCAGAAAAATATGCAAGAAGCCTCTGATGTTTGACATCTTTTAACTTTCAGCATAAATTGAATAATTGGAGCAAAGCATGCAAGGGGGACAAAGTAAATCCCATATGTTCCCCAAAGCAGCATGTGAAACAGAGCGATGTGTAACCAAAGTCAATCCCCCTTGTGTTTCTTTCTTTTACATCTTGATAAGAACCATAGGATGAGCGCATGATCTCAGGAATGGACTAGCATACATATCAAAACACCAATTTATGCATATTTTTTACAAACAATTACACACAACTAGGTAGGAAAAACGAAAAACAGAAAACTAATGCATTACCAAACAATACCTAATTCTATGACTTTAAAATACTTGCCAAACCAAGCAGGAAAAAAAAATAAAAAAAAATAAAAAATTGCCACTTGTCCTGTATTAAGAATTTATATCCACTAGAACTAATAATTACAAGGATTGAATTTTATATTCCAATTTAACGTAGAGTCCCTCAAATATAAAGTTGATTATGGTACACAGAGGTAGTCTGCTTTCAATGTAAAAGAGTCCATAATCAATTCTGCAATTGACAAGGTGTGCTCAAGAAAACTATATCTAATTAGTTATTGTCTGGTTCACTAACTTGAGGACTCGAGAGACAATAGAAAATTATTTGCACATCTTTACGGTCTCACCTCCTTAATCGTAAACTTCAATTAGTTATTAACTTTTCTTACACATAATTATATATATATGCTTATGTAATTGATCAAACTAATTAATATCAGGAACTCATCAGGGTCTTCATAACTCAAAATAGAAAAATATATATTCAGTATGATATGATTACAGAATTATATATAATTTAATTAAAATTAAATATGACTAAAAATACTCTACTTTGGATCTCTGCCACACGTTGTCTACTATTAGTTTCCAAGAAAAATCTTGCATACACGATGCTCTGCTCTTATACTCGTGTGAGATTTTTCTAATGAAATTGCTATCTTGCAGATTCAGAAAAAGGAAACATTGCTATGTCAGGACCCGTCCAGAATTCCTCCCTGGAACCCTACACAAGCCCTGATCCCAATGAAATACCACCGAACCTTCCAATGGAAAATCCGACAGCACCTCCCCTCAGGGTAGGACTTACCAAAAATTTCCTGCACTAAAAACACACTTCTAAAAGCATCCCCTTATTCCTCCCACAATACTACAAATTGATTCCACAAATTTACAGCACTTCAAAGAATAATAGCAACCCAGTGCATAAATAATAACTACATGTCCAATACAGTATACAGAGCATTATACAATTAAATGTGGAATTAATAAAATGACAGATAAGGAAGCAATACAAGATGGAGAGGAAAAAGGGAAGAAATACTTCTTGGACTTTCAGCAACGAACTGAGACGTCGGGCTCGCCCCGGACGATCAACGTCTCCCAACCTGGACCTAGGGGAACGGAATTTAAAAACGTGAGATGCTAATCATCTCAGTGAGTGACCCTATCTACTAAACACCTTTAATATTAATAATATACCAAATAAAAAGATTTAATTAATCAATACCGAACAATTAAATAAATAAATAAATAAACATTTGAAGGTAATACTTTCTCTCAAAACCCTCACTATTCACTCCGTTGGAAATGTTCCCCTTTTAAAACATTTTCACAAAACCCGATATTCTTACTTCCCGAAAACCAAGGGATCAATTAATTTAATAAACAACGAATAAATAAATAAATACTCCAAATATAAATAAAATGTAATAAATTATAATAAATAATTTTTGTACTCTTTGGGGTTTGAAATTTCTATCCGAAAAAAAATTTGTACTTATCGCACCACACCATATACCAGTGATGCCCTCCGATACCCAGCGTCTTGGCACCGACTGGCCAGGAGATTAAAGAGAGAAACTTGCAAACGGCACTTCGGCGTCCCGACAGTACCGCTGCTGAAACCGTCATCCCGGCCAAGGAGGGGGGCGGTTGATTCGCAATATATAAGACTTATCTGCCCTCAGTCCAATGGCAACTCACGGGAGACATAATAACTTGCGCGCTAACCACATATACAACCAGAACACCAATACTGTATGAGTGCGTCTAAAACAATTATTAAATTAATTATAACCGTACCGTTTTTTTTTCCAAAATTACCGTGGAAAATATACCAATTCTCAAATTTATCATCCCACATTTCCTTTTAACAAATCCGGTACGAAAACATCGATAACGATAAAACAATAATTTTTCTCGTAACACGAGATTGAACAAATAATATACCACGGGCATAATTATAAAAATTAAACCACCAAATTAAACAAATATTTTCCTTAAAATATTTAAACCAATTATGCCCAAAAATAATATAAAATCCAGACACAATTAATTACTGAAAATACTTACTCATGTGTAATAAATACAATTAAATCACAATAATAAAAATCGGAGATTTCTTAATAACCCAAAAATTCCATTTAGCACCAATAACATACACGTACGTATAAAATAATATTTTTCCATAATTATAATTAAATTTCACCACATGAGCATAATTACAAATATCAATTAAACACCAAATAAATATAATTAATTACCCCAAAACATTTTTAAAGGTGAGTCACTCACCTGGAGCACGCAATTAACCTAAGATCCTCCACGGGATCAATTCCACGACTCACCCGTGCTCCTAAAACACAATTCACACACAGTCAAATAAATTAATATTTTATTCGGGTAAATAATACCCGGTACCCGGGGGGTTAAACACAAACGTTAACCAAAATTGTCGAATAATATATTGAATCGAAGCTTGTGGAACGAGGATCGCATTATCGGTCTCCATTGACCCCAATTCCATCGGTGGTGGCCGGAATTTGGCCGGAAAGCTTTGGCCGATTTTGATCTCCTCGTATCTCGCAAACCGCTTCGAATTTTGGAAATTGGAGGCCATATTTGGAATCAGAAGACCCATAATAGGGGGAGAGGGGTGGCAATTTGGACTGGGCTGGCCGGAATACGGAGGAATAGCCGGAAAATTTCAAGCCGCCACCGTCGACTTCACAGGCCCGATCTGGGCGCGTCGCCGGCCGACCGGTCGCCAAATTTGGCTGGTGAGTTCGCCGGCGTGTGGTCTTGGACAATGGCTGGCGCGTGTAGCTTGTGGTGGCCGGAGAAAGATGAACACGGGAGAGAGAGAGACGGCCGGAGGGAGAGAAAATGAAGGAGAAGGAAGAAGAAGGAGGAAGAAGAAGAAGAATCGGGCTGGGTCCCCTTTTGTCCCACGTGGGGGAAAAGAAAAAAAAAAGAAAAAAGAAAAGAAAAAGAAAGGAAAAAGAAAATAAATTAAAAATAATTAAATAATATTAAAAATAATATTATTACATAAAATAACAATAAAATAATTTGGTATTAAGCATGGTTGACATGTGGCATCTCAACATGGTGACACATGGTCACATTCATTAAGTCACACGTGGCATATCGTTTCACGTTTAAAAATAATATTAAAATAATACGGTGTTTGAAAAACTCTACAGGTCCATAACTTTCAAACCACATGTCCAAATCGAACGTGCCGCTAGTCTACGAACTCGTATCGACTAGTACTTCGCAACTATGCATGAGTCAAACCTCATTTCCCCATAAATAAAAAGTCAACTCCGGCACCCTTGGACAGTTTGGACCCCAACTTGTTTTGCTCGTAACTTTCAAACCGTAGCTCTATTTTTGACGTGCTACTAGTCTACAAACTCGTGCCAACGTGTAATTCATAATGGTACCTCAGTCAACCTAGAATTCCAACCGGAACAAAAAGTCAACTTTTGACCCCTTCGGTCAACAGTCAACGGTCAACAATCAAAGTTGGAAAATTTCCATTGTACTTTGGGACGGGATGTTACAGCTATCAAAGCTACAATAGGTAAAATATATAACTATCAATTTTGTTCTTGTAATTTGTAACTGGGCTTGGATATATATATATATATATATATTTCTTCTGTATGTTTAAAACAATAATTGTTTTGGTTCAAAACAATTATATAATACATTTATAGTTTTTCATTTCAGAAAATAGTTTTCATAATTGTAAAAAAATCTTGTAATGTGCATTGATTCATATCGAAGCATTCAGGTATAAACTTGTTATTTTCTTTGGTTAGAGGTACAGCCACAACATGTGCTAGAGTAATAGTTCTGGTTGTTTTGCTCTACTGCTTTAAGAAGACTACTCATCCAATAAGTTTGTTTCTCGTGGAAGAAACCAACTGAAGCTCATCAAAATGTTGAGGAGTTCCACAGAATGCATGGACCCCTTAGCACTTACATAGAGACAGTAATTTAGATGTTAAGATAATGACCAACTCCTTTGCTAACAAAATAGGCCAAGGGGGCTATGATTCCGTATAGGAACGAAAGTTGCAAAATGGTCAAGTTGTGGCTGTGAAGTTATCGAACAAATCAAAAGGCAATGGTGAAGAATCTATAAATGAGGTTGCAACCACATTTCTAGAACTTCACATGTAAATATTGTAGCTTTATTGGGTTTCTGTTTTGAAGGGTCAGAAAGAGCTATATTTTATCAGTTCATGCACACTGGATCTCTAGAGAAATTCGCTTTTTAAAGAAAACGACAGTCAAAATGACAATTATCAGTTGGAATGGGGACAAAGTACCAAATTTCACTTGGTATTGCTCGAGGGCTAGAGTAATTACATTGTGGTTGCAGCACACGAATTCTGCACTTTGATATTAAGCCTCATAACATTCTTCTTGATAAGGACTTGTCACCAAAAATATCTGATCGTGGCCCGGCTAAACTATGTACCAGAGATCAATGTTGGATGCCAGAGTTTTGTAGAACTTTTGGAGGGTTTTTTTCGTTAAGTCTGATATGTATAGCTATGGAATGATGGTTTCAGAAATAGATGGAGGGAGAAAGAATGACGACGTTGAAGCTACTCATACGATTGAGATATATTTTCCACATTCGATTTATACAAACGCCTTGATCTAGAGATTAACTTGAATTGAATAGAATAACGAACGAAGAAGACGACGCAAAAGTGAGGAAGGTGGTAACAATGGGATTATGGTGTAAACAGACTGACCCTTCAGATAGGCCTACAATGTGTGAAGTCATAGAAATATTGGAAGGGACTGTTGATTCTTTATAAGTACCACCCAAGCCATTTTTGTTCTCCTTCAAGATTGCCGACAGATTCTTCGTCATGGGTACATGGATGCTGCAAATACGCATTTTATGTCATATTCCGACATGTTCCTCATTATATATATTTGTCCTTAAAATACGTAATTATATTATTGAAAGTGTCCCAAAATTATTTGAATTTGGGACAAAATACTAATACATATAGTCAATATTGTTTGGCTTTTACTCTCAATCCCATGTGGCATAAAGTCTCTATTCCCATATCTATGTTTCCTAGTCTCCCACTAACTAATAAATCTATCTACCTTATACCCAAAAAAACAAAAAAAAAAAAAAAAAGAAAATCAAAACCCACCAAACCAAAAAAAATTGTTTTAGTCAAGAAAGGAATATATGATTTTGGGCAATCCATTATGTACTTGGTATGAAACTTCTTTCTTCAGCATTATTATAAAAAGGATAAAAAAATAAAATAAAAAATAAACGAAAGAAAATAAATGTATTAGGGGAAGGTGACCAAGATATTCCCCTCGAAATTTAGACAATTAGACAAGCCGTGAATTAAAAGTAATTAATTCTCCATATACTCCGATGTTTCTATCCAATAAAAAATAGAAAATCTAATTAAAGTTCAATATAATATGTGATGTTTCTATCTAATAAAAAATAAAAATCTAATTAAAGTTCAATATAATATGTTTCAAATAATGTAATTATTTAAAAACACCGGTTATAATAATAAAAAATAATGATATTGTGAATAAATGGTATACTTTTATTGGATAATTATAATAAGATTCAATAACCATATATATAAAAGATCAAATAACATGAATTTTATTTTTTATTTTTAAATTCTTTTACACTATTTTATTTTTATAGTAAAAGGATCAATCACAAACTATTTCCATTGTGTCATGGATAAAGTCTTCTTTTTAATATTTTGCCAAAGTTTTAATTATCATTTATGTTATAAATATTTACAAATATTACATTGTTGTTAATTTTTTGTAGTACTAAAATTTTAAAATAGAGTATTTGGTTAAAAGCTATTTATTGTTTTTCATATAAATTAATTTTTGATAATTTATTTGATATAGTAGTAAAAATTCATTGCCCAATTCTTCACCAAATCCGCTGTATAATAATAATACAATACAAGCTAATACAATATAGATACAATCTAAGTTACCATTAGAGCTGCTATTTACGTTTAAAGCTTTTGTTTTGTCGATTCTGCAAATTCTGAATTTACACTGGATCCAGTTGTGGCCATTGATTCATATGTGCAATTGCAATAATGGAGGTGGGGAGCGTTGTCATAGATGGAAGCTGCCCGGAAAAAGGAAAGTGCAAGAAAAAATAAAAATAAAAAATAAAAAAGGGAAATGATATTGAACGGCGTTAATGGCCAATTTTGAGCACCAAAGTAATATTTTTATGATACACATGGTAGATTTAAATGGTTATGTACCTCTCAATTCACAATGTGAATAATGCTGACAGTAATTGAGCTTGTGTGGGTCCACTTCATTGTGAGGTGTAAAAATGCAGTCGTGGGCCGTTGAGTGTACTTTGACTATGAACATTGACCAGCTCAAGTCAAAGTTGCAAAAGAGGACGAAGACCAATTACCATTCCAAATTCTTGAGGGCGGCCCATGATCTTGTCACAACTCATATACGACACCAGCTCTTGGAAAAGTCATAAACATCAAGCACAATTTCCGATACACCAACAAAAAATAAAATCAAAAAAATGAATCAAAACTTATTATCCTCTCCATGGATAAACGGCCTGTTCATCATCATCCTCGCTTTCTTTCTCTTATCAATGGACTTCGTTGGAGCTGTGGATCCATATTACCAAAATTGCAGGGTGCCCAGAACTTGTGGTGATAACCAAACAATGACAATAAGCTTCCCGTTTTATATCCCAGACCAGCAAAATTCCCACTGTGGGTACCCTGGGTTCGAGCTCTCTTGCAATGACAAGAAAATCCCAATTCTTAATCTCTCTAATGACTCCTACATTGTTCGCCAAATCTCCTATGAAAACCAGTCCTTCATCGTCTCAAACACCGCACTTTCGCTTGATGATTTAAGACCGGCCGGATCATGTATTCCTCCTCTACGAAATTTATCTCTTCCCAATGATCGATTCCAGCTTCCCAAGCAAAGCCAAGCCTTTCTGATCTACGATTGCCACGCTCCTACAGTACTTCCTGAGTACCAAATTGGCTGCTATTCCCAAAATGTAACCAATTGGGTTTTGGGTGTCCCTGAGAATGACTTAGATCAATTGGCCAACTTGTCTACCAAGTGTGGAAAAAATAGTAGCGTGGTGCCGGTGAAAGATTATAGCACCACTGAGAGCGTGGGAATAAGAGAGGCATTGAGCAGAGGGTTCGAGCTCAAATGGAGGGCAGACGACTGTAACCGTTGCAAGGCAAGTGGTGGGGTTTGTGGATTCAACACCTCTGCTTACCTTTTCCGATGCTACTGCCCAGATAGGCCTCATCATGTGCGTTGCATCTCCGGTCAGTCTATTTTTTAGCTTCTCCATCTAAACACGTTAGACGATTATCGTTTTTTTATTCCTAATATACTCCGAATTTCCACCTGTCACATTTAACTTTTAACATGTCATGATCCTTTTGTTTGTTTAAAGAGAGTTACTTTCATCAATATAACTTTTTTATTTTATTTTTTTATCTTCCATTTATTTACTTATATAATTCATACATCTAGTATTTAATAATATTTCGGTCACATAATTAATTAACACAACTTAGGTGGCATCTATCGTTTTCTATTTTTCTTTTTGTTTCTGAGATAATGAAACCTTTTTTTTTCCTTTCTTTTTTGGGTAAACAAAAGAAAAAAAAAAACAAAAAAGTGAATTCAATTATGTAATTGATCAACTAATATCAGGAACTCATGAAGGTGTTTGATAACTCAAAAATTAGAACATATGTATAGTCAATTTGATACGAGTACGTAATATATCTGTAATGCAACTACGATGAACAACTTAAATAAATCACAATGACTAACATATATATATATATATGTATATATATATATATGCTCTAGTTAATTTGGGACTCTGCCTCTTGTTCTCTGTTATTAGTTTTTCATCAAAAAAAATCCAATCTTTCATCCCTGCTGGTATTATATAGATACTCTTCTGAGATTGTTCTAATGAAATATCTATCTTGCAGTTGCAGGAAACGGAAACAAAATTTTCAAAGCAACAATAGGTATATATATGTGTGTGTGTGTGTGTGTGTGTGTGTGTGTGTGTGTGTGTGTGTGTGTGTGTGTGTAGTTACTTAATTCGATAACCACATGTCTCTTCAGTTTCCATAAAATTGATTCAATTACTACAGCCAAGTAGTCTGTTTGCTTAAATCCAGAGCAAAAAAAGAAAATGAAAGAAGGAAAAAATAAAAAATAAAAAAGGTAGTCTGCTTAAAATTCCCTGGGTCTTTTTGCCTCATAAGTTTGTGCTCCCTTTTCATTCATTGCAGCCACAACAGTTGCAGCAGGCGGGGCTCTAACTGTGATACTGATATGCTGCATAAGGAAATTCAAATATAATAAACCTTTATGTTTCTGGAAGAAGCAGAATCAAACGGATCAAAATATCGAGGCCTTTCTAAGGAACTATGGACCTGTACAAGTCAGAAGATATAGTTATTCGGATGTTAAGAAAATGACCAACTCCTTCAAAGAAAAATTAGGCCAAGGGGGCTACGGTGGTGTATACAAAGGAATATTACATGATAACAGTCTTGTTGCAGTAAAGGTGTTGAATGATTCAAAAGGTAATGGAGAAGAATTTATCAACGAGGTGGCAAGCATTAGCAGAACTTCCCATGTCAACATTGTTTCTCTATTAGGTTTCTGTTTTGAGGGTCGAAAAAGAGCTCTCATCTATCAGTTCATGCCTAATGGATCTCTTGAGAAATTTATCTTCAACAGTAATCATTCTTTGGCATGGGATACACTCTTTCAAATTTCGCTTGGCATTGCTCGAGGGCTTGAATATTTACATCGTGGTTGTAATACCCGAATTCTGCATTTCGACATAAAGCCACATAATATTCTTCTCGATGAACATCTCTCACCAAAAATCTCCGATTTTGGTCTTGCTAGAGTATGTACCAGAAGGGAGAGTATCATATCAATGCTAGATGCAAGAGGGACTATTGGATACATTGCTCCAGAAGTATTTTGTAGAGGATTTGGAGGGGTTTCACACAAGTCTGATGTGTATAGCTATGGAATGCTGGTTTTGGAAATGGTTGGAGGGAGAAAGAATGTGAATGTTGGTGTTGATGATACTAGTGAAATATATTTTCCACACTGGATTTACAAGCGTCTTGAACTAGATGAAGAACTTAGATTGAAGAGAATTATGAACGAAGTAGAAAAAATTGAAGTGAAGAAGATGATAATAGTAGGTTTATGGTGTACGCAAATTGATTCTTCAAATAGACCAGCAATGAGTAGAGTCATAGAAATGTTGGAAGGAAGTCTTGATTCCTTGCAATTGCCACCCAAGCCGATCTTGTCTTCTCCTTCATATTCAAATTTTCCACCTGATTCTTCCAGTATGATTGTATGAATGCAAACTTATTAGCATGTCTCTGCTACATGATATGAACTTTTTGATGTTCCTGACTACATGAGAACAATCTGATCTTACAAAATAATAATGTCAATTGCCGTAGAAGCTAAATTTTTCAATATGTGTCAGAAAAATATGCGAAGCCTCTGGTGTTTGACATCTTTTAACTTTCAGCATAAATTGAATAATTGGAATATGACATGCAAGGGGGACAAATTAAATCCCATATTGCTCCCTAGAACAGCATGTGAAACACAGAGATTGATGTATAACAGAAGCCAATCTTGTGTTTTTCTTTATTTTACAGCTTGATGGGCATATGATCTTAGGAATGGACTAGCATACATATAAAAATCAACACGTTTGTCGTCTCTACTCTGCCTTTTACAAACCAATTCGGAGGTAAAAAATTAAGAAATAAATCAAAATAACTAAAATATACAAATTTAGTGTAATGGATGTTTGATTTGTTCATCTCATAGAAAATATGAATTTGTTGCAAAGCGTTGAAAATTTTGCCATAAATCTTCATTCACAATGGTAATTAGAAGCGAAGCCCTGTTTGAATCGGCCCAACCTTTCTAGATGTATAGTGGTGTACCCTTGTTTTTCCCATAAACGTAGGCATGGACATAATATAAAATTGAACTCTTGGTCTGATGGCATGAGTTCTGTTAAAAAAAAAAGCACTTAAGTTCTTTCTTATTGTATTTGATGGATCATTGTTTAGGAAGCTTTAAGAACAGGGGCTAAAGTAGAACAAGCTTAGGGCTCTGCTATCGAAGAATATATCCCGTGATTCTGCTAATAAACTATCGAACAAAGAAGCTATTTGCTGTTGGAACTTGGAATTGTCGAAGAACCTTTTGAAGAAGGCTCAGCAATGCTAGTTGAAAGGTTTATGACTTTTGCTTATGTGAAGTTTGAGTCAGGCTTTGCTGTCTAGTGTAAATCACAGCCATGTAACTTTGATTTAATTTTTTTTTTTTTTTTTAATGCTCCAAGTTCTTCATGATTTATAATTTTCATATGAGCATGTATTTCAATTTTTTGTCTATAGACATGCATGGATTTATTTATCCCTAAAGGTTTTTCAGTCGGTTAATGTGTTGCCGTTATGGGTCACTTTTAAGTTTATGGTGAATGGATGCATAAAAAAGACAGTTTTAATAATAATTTAAAAAAATATATATATATAAAAAAAAAACAAAAAAAAAAAAAAAAAAAAACAAAACCCGTGGCCCATTTTAAACTTGCTGACTCGGTATTTTGTGTCCTTTTTATGTTAGAGCAAATCTTTTTAAACTATAACCTGCATGCGGCATTTAGTCTTTCATATTGCATATGGGAAGAAAATTTGTCTGGTGAAACTTTCATACTCTAGTTTTTCTCTAGTTCTTAGAAAGTTTTATATAAGCTCATGGATAAATTTTGTTTGGACCAAAAACCTTGGACCAATGTTTGCACCAAAATCTCTAAGTGGCATGGAAAGAACTCTGATATCTGCAAAAAGACAATAACCTTTACATCCAGGTAGGGCTGGGCAAAACCCAACCCAAACCGATCAACCCGTCCGAACCGAACTATTTGGGTCGGTTTGGGTTGATTTTTAACTGTTAAACGGGTCTGTTCGGTTACATATGTATTGAACCCATGGTTTTCGGTTCGGGTTACGGGTGGGTAGAAAATTTATCCAACCCAAACCGAACCGACCCATAATAATCCAAAGGTGAAGGTTTAGTCATGAAATATTAAAAAAAATATGCATGTGAATAATTATATCCCCTCAAAGCTTTTGGTATATATTTTTTTAATAATTTTTCTATTTAAAAAAAAGAAAAAAAAATAAAAATAAAGGAGAGCATTAACAATGACAACAGGACAAGGATAAGAATCCGATGGGGAATGGTTCTCTTTATTGTCCTTCTTTTTTATTTATTTATATTTTGGTAAGAAGATTTCTTCATCCTTATTGTTTCCCTTTTTTAAAAAAACATAATGCATATTATTTATACTACATTATATTGTAATATATTTTTTCACATGATAATATCAGTACTAGCATAAAAAAATATTATATTATCCCTTTTATTTATTTGAACCTGCAACTTTGAAAATAAAATATTAAGCATACTTGGACCAACCTCACTTGTGAATTTACTAATTAATATGAAAATATTAAAAAAAAAATTAATATGAAAATATTTTAATAATTGTAAAACTAATGAAAATTAAACCTGAATAAAATAAATAAGTGAAACTCATCAATATAAAAAAGAAGAAGAAACATTAAAAATAATATTTGGGCCGAAATCCATCATAAGGTCCAAACTGGCCCAAACCAAAAATAAAAAAAATTGGGCTGAAAGTGAAGCTCATCATAAGGCCCAAACCGGCCTAAACCAAAAATAAAAAAAATTTGGGCCGAAGCCCATTAGAAAGCCCAACCCAGCCCAACCCGTGAACCCAACCCAAACCGAAAAATATTCATTCGGTTCGGTTCGGTTTGGGTTGAATGTAACGGTCGGTTCGGTTCGGTTTTGTATCCAACCCAAACCGAACCGGTCGGTTCGGTTTAAAAAAGGTCACAAAACCGAACCGAACCGAACCGAGCCCACCCCTACATCCAGGGGTGTTGGGATATTATCTCTCCGACGATCAAGTTAGTGGAACTAATGAAAGATTCAAGAATTAGTCTAGTATGGAAAGAAAATGGCATACCTCGTATACCGGGTTGTGGCTTTTATACTTGAGTTTAGCACTGAAGCCTTATAACAACTTCACTTTGTCTTGATATGGCCATGCCTCCATGTGGGAGTGGTTTTTAATTGCACGAGGTGGATTTTGGCATGGTTCCTACTCCTGAAATCAAGCTGACTATTTGGCATGGGACGTACTGATCAAGATATCCTTCCTCTGTTGTCTTTTATGCAGACTCTGCCAGCTGGAATAGAAAATAATCCCATTCTCTTGGTTTAGGCTGAAATGCTATTTTATTAAATGGTCTAAGAGTATTTTGCTTTTGGGTACGACAAATTTCATAGTCATTGACTTAGGGAGGTTCAGTTCATCTTTTTCGTCTACTACTAGTACTTACATCATGGTTGCAACACACGAATTCTGTAGTTTGACATCTAGCCTCATAACATTCTTCTTGACAAGAAATTCTCACAAAAAATCTCAGATTTTGGCCTTGCTAAAGTATGTAGTAGAAAAGCGAGTATCATATCAACGTTGGAAGCAAGAGGGACTGTTGGATATATTGCCCCAGAAGTATTTTCTAGAAGTTTTGGAGGGATTTTATATGAGTCTGATGTCTACAGCTACAGAATGATGGTTTTAGAAACGGTTGGAGAAAAGGAATAATGTTGATCGTACAAGTGGGATATATTTTCCACATTGGATTTACAAATGCCTTGAGCTTGATGATGAACTTGGATTGAAAAGAATTACAAACGAAGAAAATAATGCAAAAGCGAGGAAGATGGTAATAATGGCGTTATGCTGCATACAGACTGACCCTTCTAATCGGCCAACAATGAGTGAAGCCATAGAAATGTTGGAAGGAATTCTTAATTCTTTACAAGTTCCACCCAAGCCATTCCTGTCTTCTCCTTCAAGATTGTCGACAGATTCTTCTAATCCCATGACTACATCTAAAGGTGCTAGTACATCACTAAGATTTTATTGGAGTTGGAAATAATTTTTTGATATGTATTTGTCCTTTTGTACCTCACCAGGCATTGAGGATTAACTCTCCAAATTTAATCAATAACAATAAAATTTTATTTACCCATATTTTGTCAGAATTTCTCCTCCCTTCTTCAATGATATCATTTCTGAAAACTTATGAAGTAAATGGCCACTTGAATAATTAAAAATAATACAATTTAAATCATTGCTCTGTTCCAAAACAGGGTCTTTATTCTTACACATTTACTGCACCATGCATGTATAAAAATATAAATGTTGTGATTAGTTTCAGGGACAGAAGTTGAATCATCATCGATTTCTTGGCTAATTTAAGGCTTTAAGCCAGCATCCATGGTGGCTTTCATCTTATCAATGATATCATGTATATACCGGCATGTTTCATATCTTAGTGGGATGGCTGTAGGGTTTATCCTTGTGACAGTAGGTATGCCTGTAGCAGATTCTCCTGTTAAATAAATTTCACAGTTATTTGTTCAGAATAAACTAATTCGAAGATACAATTTT
This sequence comes from Ziziphus jujuba, assembly GCF_031755915.1. NCBI lineage: Eukaryota > Viridiplantae > Streptophyta > Magnoliopsida > Rosales > Rhamnaceae > Ziziphus > Ziziphus jujuba. The sequence continues at coordinate 21,948,785 of NC_083390.1, forward strand.
AAAGAGGGAGGACAATGGTATGAAATTTTCAACATCTCTTGGGAAGAATAAGTGATCAGAAGGTGATGATGGAGAATAATTTATCAATGAGGTGGCAAAAATTAGCAGAATTTCCCATGTTAACATCGTCACTATGTTAGGTTTCTGTTACAAGCGCAAAAAGAGAGCTCTCATGTAGGAGTTTATGCCTCATGGATCTTTTCGTAAATTTATAGTCGACAGTAATTGTCAGTTGGTCTGAGAAAGAACCATATCAAATTTCATTTGGCATTGCTCGAGGACTTGAATATTCACATCGTGACTATAAGCACAAGAATTCTGCATTTTGAGATAAGCCCCCATAATATTCTCCTTGATGAAGATTTATTACCAAAAATCTCTGATTTTAGTCTTGCTAGAGTATGTACCAAAGAAGAGAGTATCATATCAATGGCGGATCCAAGAGGGACTATTGGATATATAGCTTGAATATTGTAGAGGTTTTGGAGGGGTTTCGCCCAGGTCTGGTGTGTATAGCTACGGAACGATGGTTTTGGAAATGTTTGAAGGGAGAAAGAATGTCAATGTTAGTGGTGATATTACATGTAAAATATATTTTCTGCACTGGATCTATAAGCGCCTTTAATTAGACAAAAAGCCTGGATTGGAGAGAACTATGAACAAAGTCAAAAAAATTGAAGTGAAGATGATAATAGCAAGTTTATGGTGTACACAAATGGACCGGCAATGAGTGTAGACATAGAAATGTTGGAAGGGAGTCTTGATTCCTCGCAAATGCCACCCAAAGTCATTCTTCTCAGCTCCTCCAAATTTAAGTTTGCCATTTAATTCGTCTAAAACATTTTTATAAATGCAAAATTCTATATTTCTTCTGCTAAATCTTGAAACATAAAATATTATAATTTCAAAGATGTCCAAAAAGTTTTAGTTTTCTTTTCTTCGGATAGAAGATTCTGTGGCTAAAAATGAAAGATCTATAACATGAAAATAAGATGCAGGGATTAATATTTTAGAAGCCGAGAAATCTAGAAGGAATGTTTATAGCATACGATATTATAGGGGAAAATATATGTGCAGCCTTACAGTGTAGGAGAGTATGTTTCTGAACTATTATGCTCTAATATCAAGTACCACGTTTTAAATTTTGATACTTGTGAGCCGTCTAAATATGTAGATATACAGATGTTATTAATTCACGTTTAGATTAGTTCAATATTTCCCAGCTGGTAACTCAATTTTCTTCTTTATTAGTCCATAAAGGCTATACGCGTGAAACGTGACAAAGAATCTATAATAGCCTCAGATTACCGGTTTCTATTAATATTTCTTTGAAATGAAGCTGCCTTGTTCCTACAAAGTCGTATTTTGTCAAAACCGCAATTATTCCCAGCTACTCTGTGCACCCTCTTTCTTCTCTCAAACTCTTCCAATGCATTAAATGCTTTGGTCCATGTGCCTTCTGCCTTAAATTTATGTAATGAGTTATCTTCGTTTTGTCTTTGTTTTTATTTTCGTTTTTAATTTTTTGTCCAAATAAAATTTTGATTTGGACACATTTTATTAATATAAACAATCAATTTTAAAACTAGCTAATTAATTTTGCAAAATTCTAACAGGAAAAAAAAAATAATAATAAAAACTAGGGATGGCCGACCAAATTGACGATAGGCAAACTTCAGGAGGGACGACTTTGCTTGGAATCAAAAAGGTTTATAGGGCAAATTAAAAAGTTTAGCGAATGCTCCAGGGCCTTGTGTAATATTCTCATATATTTTTCTCAAAAAAACATATTTATTTATTTTTTGGTAAAATAAAAAGGAAATCTTATGGTAGATGTCATCCTCTGGTTACCATCGAAAATAGTAGTTTAGCAGAAAAAAAATATTCAACTTTCATACCTACGGTTCGAAAGTTAAAATTCGAGTTTTGACAAACCATTGGCTCGGATGGTCTCATGCGGCAATGCCACCCTATCAGGAGACCTTGTGCTGGTTGACTTCTTTCTACCGGTGCTACCACTTTTAATAATGATGTTTATTAGTGTCAAGCTGTCATTGTTTACTTTGTGTTTGCGTTGGATGACTTTTTTCTTTTTTCTTTTTTTTGAGTGCAACTAGTCAAAGCTGCAAGAGTGGAAGACTCCCGATGCCAAATTCTAAACGGCGGGACTCTCAACACCATGATGTCTGTATTCCTCTTGCAACCACAATTTCCAATATCTCAAAAATGAATCAAAACATGTTCATCCTCACTTTCCTCCTCTTCTTACCAAACCAGCACTTCGCAGGAGCTGTAGATGAATATTACCTAGATTGTAGATTGCCCGCCAGAACTTGCCCTGATAACCAAATTATAAGGTTTCCGTTTTATCTTCGAGACCAACAAAAATCCTACTGTGGGTACCCTGGTTTCGAGGTCTCTTGCGATGAAGATGGCCACTCAATTCTCAATCTCTTCGTTAACGACCCTTACATCGTCCGCCACATCTCCTACGAGAAACGTTCTCTTATCGTCTCCAACGCCGCAATTTCACACAATTCAACACCCAATTGCATTCCTCCTCTGCAAAATATATCCTTTCCCAGTGAAAGATTCGAGCTTCCAAAACAAAACCAAGTCTTTTTTCTCAGCGATTGCAGCCCACCTAGAGTTCCAGAGTACGAGATCGGTTGCTCTTCGGAAAACGCTACCAATTGGATATTGGGTGTGCCTGAGAATGAGAAAGAACAATTGGGCAACTTGTCTAAGAAGTGTGGAGATGGGAAAGTTGTGGTGATGCCGGTGAAAGATTACGATAGCAGTGATGATGAGAGCGTTGGAATGAGACAAGTTTTGAGCAGAGGATTCGAGCTCACATGGAAAGCCGAAGAGTGTAGCCGTTGCCAGAGTAGTGGAGGGGTATGTGGATTCAATACTTCCTCTTACCTTTTTCAATGCTACTGCGAAGATAGGCCTCATCGTGTCCGTTGCCAAGGTCAGTCTTTCCCGCTTCATCTAAAACGTTTAAAATTCAACAATATTTAGCATTTTTCTTATGACAGAATGCGTCCCATTTTAAGTGTCTGTGCGCATCAAAGAACGATAAGGAAAATAATAATAAATAAATAAATATTCTTAACATAAGATGGGCTCGAATTTTGGGCTCAACTTAGCTCTTTTTTTAATTTATTTATTATCGTTTTTTTATTCCTAATATACTCCGAATTCCCACCTATCACTGTTAACTTTTAACATATCATGATCCTCGTCTTTGTTTAAAGAGAGTTACTTTTATCTGTTATAACATTTTTTATTTTATTTTTTTATCTTCCATTTATTTACTTATATAATTTATACCTGTAGTATTTAATAATATTTTCGTCAAGTGATTAATCAATACAACTTAGGTGGCATATATCGTTTTCTATTTTTCTTTTTGTTTCTGAGACACTGAATTTTTTTTAAACAAAAGAAAAAAAAAAAAAAAAAAAAAGAACAAAGAAAAAGAGAATTCAATTATGTAATTGATCAACTAATATCAGGAACTCATGAAGGTGTTTGATTACTCAAAAATTAGAAGTATACTCAATTTGATATGAGTACATAATATATAATTTAACAATCTCTAATGCAACTACGATAACAAAAATTAAATAAATTACAATGACTAACTATGCTCTAATTGCCTTCAATATATATATACATATTAATTTGGGCCTCTGCCTCTTGTTCTCTGTTATTAGTGTTGCGTTTAAAAAAAATCCGTTCTTGCATCTGTGCTGGTTTTATATATATGCCTTCTGAAATTGTTCTAATGAAATATCTATCTTGCAGCCGCAGGAAACGGAAACAAGATTTTCAAAGCAACAATAGGTATATATATATATATATATATATGTGTGTGTGTGTGTGTAAATACTTACTGAATTCTTCTTATCTGTAACAGGGCCTGGATAACAATATATCTCTTCAGTTTCTATAAAATCAATTCAATTACTACAACCAAGTAGTCTGCTTGCTTAAAATTCTCTTGGTCTTTTTGCCTCATAAGTTTGTGTTTCCTTTTCATTCATTGCAGCCACAACAGTTGGAGCAGTCGGGGTTCTAACTGTGATAGTGATATGCTGCATAAGGAAATTCAAATATAATAAACCTATATGTTTCTGGAAGAAGCAGAATCAAACGGATCAAAATATCGAGGCCTTTCTAAGCAACTATGGACCTGTACAAGTCAGAAGATATAGTTATTCGGATGTTAAGAAAATGACCAACTCCTTCAAAGAAAAATTAGGCCAAGGGGGCTACGGTGGTGTATACAAAGGAAAATTACATGATGACGATCTTGTTGCAGTAAAGGTGTTGAATGATTCGAAAGGCAATGGAGAAGAATTTATCAACGAGGTGGCTAGCATTAGCAGAACTTCCCATGTCAACATTGTTTCTCTGTTTTGAGGGTCCAAAAAGAGCTCTCATCTATCAGTTCATGCCTCATGGATCTCTTGAGAAATTTATATTCAACAATAATCATTCTTTGGGATGGGATACACTCTTTCAAATTTCGCTTGGCATTGCTCGAGGCCTTGAATATTTACATCGTGGTTGTAATACCCGAATTCTGCATTTTGACATAAAGCCACATAATATTCTTCTTGATGAGGACTTTTCACCAAAAATCTCTGATTTTGGTCTTGCTAGAGTATGTACCAGAAAGGAGAGTATCATATCAATGTTAGATGCAAGAGGGACTATTGGATACATCGCTCCAGAAATATTTTGTAGAGAATTTGGAGGGGTTTCACACAAGTCTGACGTGTATAGCTATGGAATGCTGGTTTTGGAAATGGTTGGAGGGAGAAAGAATGTGAATGTTGGTGTTGATGATACTAGTGAAATATCTTTTCCACACTGGATTTACAAGCGTATTGAATTAGATGAAGAACTTGGATTGAAGAGAATTATGAACGAAGTCGAAAAAACCGAAGTGAAGAAGATGATAATAGTAGGTTTATGGTGTGCGCAAATTGATCCTTCAAATAGACCAACAATGAGTAGAGTCATAGAAATGTTGGAAGGAAGTCTTGATTCCTTGGAAATGCCACCCAAGCCATTCTTGTCTTCTCCTTCAAATTCAAATTTTCCACCTGATTCTTCCAGTATGATTGTATGAATGCAAACTTTTTAGCATGTCTCTGCTACATGATATGAACCTTTTCATGTTTCCTGACTACATGAGAACAATCTGATCTTACAAAGTAATAATGTCAATTACCGTAGAAGCTAAATTTTGCAATATAGTTAGAAAAATATTAACAAGAAGGCTCTGATGTTTGACATCTTTTAACTTTCAGCATAAATTGAATAATTGGAATAAAGCATGCAAGGGGGACAAATTAAATCCCATACTGTGAAACACAGACAGTGTTGTACAACAGAAGCCAATCCCGTGTATTTCATTCTTTTACAGCTTGATGAGAACCTAAGGATGGGCATATGATCTTAGTAATGGACTAGCATACATATGAAAACTAACACGTTTGTCAATTTTGTCTCCACTACGCCTTTTGTGCATCCAATTCGGAGATAAAAAATAATAATAATAATAAGAAATAAATCTTGATAATTAAAATATACAAATACTGTTATGGATGTTTTATTTTTTTTTCTCATAGAAAATATGAAGCTGTTGCAAAGTGTTGAAAGTTCTGCCATGAATCTTCATTAACAAATGGTAATTAGTTGCGAAGCCATGTTTTAATCAGCCCGACCTTTCTAGACGTATAGTAGCGTAACCTTTTTTTCCCATAAACGTGGGCATGGTCATAATATAAAATTGAATTCTTGGTCTGATAGCATGACGTCTGGTTAAAACTCAAAAACATATTTAATGGTTTCTTATATTGTATTTGATGGATCGCTGTTTTGGAAGCTTTAAGAACAGGGGTTTAAAGCAGAACAAGCTTAAGACTCTGTTCTTGAGGAAGATATCCTGTGATTCTGCTAACAAACTATCGATCAAAGAAGCTATTGGCCGTTGGAATTGTGGAAGAACTATTTGAAGGAGGCTCAGCATTAATGCTTGTTGAAAGGTTTGTGCCTATTGCTTATATGAAGTTTGATTCAGGGATTGCTGTCTAGTCATAATTAAGTTAATATGTTATCATATGTTATTAGCTTAGACACTCTTGTCCTGGATACGTCATACATTCCATTGCGATGGAATTAAAGTTAATATGTTATTTATATGTGACAATTCTATTTGTTACTGCAAAACTAAGAAATGAATCCTAATAATTGCAATTCACGTATAGCATCATGATCCATGGATGTGATAATTCATCTCATAACTTTCATTCCAGGTAATCTAGTCTGCCGTGTTCTGTATATTTACATGGAGGGTAGAAAAGGCGTTTTCAAAAATTGTGCGGGTGTATTTAAAAATAGGGAGGGAACTTCTGTATAGACCCAAAAGAATTTAAGCGGTGCACTTGTGAATCTGGGCCCCATAGGAATATTGAGGTAATATTGATTTAGTATGATAATTACTCTATACACTCTATAGGAATTTTTTTTCCTATTTATTTTTATTTTTATTGTTATTATTATTATTGTTATCATTATTATTATTCGTTAGATTATAAGAAACTGTGGATAAAAAAATAAAAGATAATATATGAAACTGATTAAGAAGCAGGGATTAACTTTCGAGAAGCTGAGGGAATCTAGAAGTAATGAGTACGTACCATACAATATTACAATAAACTTTCTAGAAGCTGAAAAATCTAGAAGTAATGAGTACGTACCATACAATAATACAATGTAATAAATTATGTTTATGAACCAATAATTCTCTAATATTATGCATCATGTTTTAATATAAAACTATACATATACATTACTAGTTCAGGTAATTCAATTTTCTTGTTTATTAGTCTAAATGTGTACGTGTCAAACGTGACAAAATAAATATTTGTCTTGGGGTACCAGTTTCCATAACTATTATTTCCTGGAAATATCTGCCACATGAAGCCGCTTTGTTACAATAAAGTCTCATTTCTTTAAAATCTCTATTCTTCATAAATACTTTGTACACGCTTTCTCTATTCTGAAACCCTTTCAATGTATCCAATCCTTCGTTCATGTGCGTTCTGCTTGTTGGCTTTTGTTTTTACTCATCTCAACTTATCCACTATTGCCTTAAATTTTCCAAGAGTCACAGATGGATAAAAATTCGAAGCATGAGCAGGGATTCAATCGTGGAAACATAAATGGTCTGAGATATCCTTTTTGGGGAGGTGATCGTATCTCAAACTGTGGTCTTCCAGAGTTCAATCTCACCAGCTGCCAAGATGATTACCCTATGTTGCATATTATGAATATAAAATTCGCCATTTTGGAGATCAAGCAGGATGAGCAAATTACAAGGTGATAATCAACAGAGATGTGATATTTACATAAGATAAAAAAAAGAAAAAAAAATGATGGCATTTCAAAAGGGACACCAGAGACTACTATAGTTCAAGTCAAAGAAAGACAAGAAAAAAAAAGTTCTGGATTCTTCTGAAGCAGCACTAGAGCACGAAGAACAAGAGCAGGCTGAGTTTGTAACTCTACAAGTTCGACGATCAAATAGAGAGAGAAAAGAACTAGCTTGGCATTTAGAATACAATATGGAGGGTGCATACTATCTACTAATAGAAGATGGAGAGCCATCAACTTTCTAAGAGGCTACAATACAAAAGCTTCTATGTGGATAGCAGCAATGCAAGAACAAATTGAAACTCTCCATAAAAATAAGACATGGGATCTTGTTCCACTACCACAAGGAAGGAAGGCTATCGGCAATAAATGAGCTTATAAGATCAAACGAGATAGCAATGACCAAGTGGAGCGGTATCGTGCTAGATTGATGGTGAATCGATGTACTCAGAAAAAAGGTATTGATTTTAATGAGATATTCTCTGCTGTTGTTTGACTTACAATAACTCACGTAGTCCTGGCAATGTGTGCTACATTTGACATGTATTTTGAGCAGTTGGATGTGAAAACTGCATTTCTTCATGGAAAACTTAAAGAAGAGATTTACATACTCTAACCAGGAGGTTTTGAATAAAAAGGAAAGGAGAACTTGGATTGCAAGTTGAACAAATCTCTATACGGTCTCAAATAGGCACCTAGATGTTGGTATAAGAAATTTGATTCCTTCATCACAAGCCTTGGATACAACAGAATTAATTCAAATCCTTATGCTTACTACAAGAGATTTGATGATGGTGATTTTATTATTTTGCTATTGTATGTTGACGATATAGTGGTAGCAGGCCCCACAAATATCACATTAAAGACTTGAAGGCACAGTTGGCTAGGAAGTTTGAAATGAAGGACTTGGGACTGGCAAACAAGATTCTAAGGATGCAAATTCATCAAGATAAAAATAATAGGAAGATTCGGCTTTCTCAGAAGAACTACTTGAAGAAAATTTTGCAACACTTTAATATTAAAAATTGTAAGCCAATTCTTACCCCTCTTCCTATTAATTTCAAGCTATCCTCAAGTATGAGCCCTAGTAATGAAAAAGAGATGATAGAAATGTCTCGAGAACTATATGCATCAGCAATAATAGCTTAATGGTCACTATGATATACACAAGATCAGACATTGCACAAGTAGTAGGAGCGGTTAATTGATACATGGCGAATCCTAGAAGAGAACATTGGAGTGCTGTGAAGAGGATCCTAAGATATGTGAAGGGTATCTTAAATACTGCATTATATTATGGAGGATCATACTTTACTATTAGAGGCTATGTTGATTCAGATTATACAAGTGATCTCGACAAAAGCAAGTCCACCATGAGATACATGTTTACTCTTGCTAGAGAAGTTGTAAGTTGGGTTTCGAAACTACAGTCTGTCGTGACTACTTTTACAACAAAAACAGAATATATTGCAACTTTGCAAGCTAGTAAAGAGGCAATCTGGTTACAAATGGTACTGAAGGAGCTTGGAAACAAACAAAAGAAGATAATTTTGTTTTATGATAGTCAAAGCACTTTGCATTTTTCAAAGAATCTAGCATATCACTCAAAGGAGGAAGAAGGAAATGTGGATCTACAGAAAATCCATACTAGCGACAACCTAGCAGATGTTCTGACAAAGCTAATTAATATTGACAAGTTTATGTGGTGTAGAGTCTCCATTGGCCTAGCAGAAACATGAGTAGCATGGGAATGAAATGGCAAGTAGAAAGAATAGAAGGATTATAGTAAAAGTAACTTTAAATGGGAGATATGTGGCGGTTAAAACTACTTTTGTCCTTATCACTTAAACCATTTTATTTGACTTAAGAGGTGAAATGGTAGCAAGCATCAAGTTGCCCTTACGGTTTGCTAAAGACAAAGAGTTCAATTTCAATTCAATAACTCCACCACCTCTTTTAACTACCATACACACCTACAATTGCTAATTATTTTGTATGTATTTTATTTGAGTATTTTTACACATGAATTTCTCATTTCTGATTTTTATAATTTCTACTTCAGCTGTAGTTGTGTGCCCCACACTATAATTTCCTAACACAACACATGAATTCTGCACTTTGATATTAAGCCTTATAACATTCTTCTTGACAAGGACTTCTCACCAACTGCTTCAAAATGATAGGCCTTCCTAAGAATGTGAGGACCCCTTCCCATTAGAAGATATAGCTATTTAGATGTTGAGAAAATGACCAAATGCTTCGCTAACAAAATAGGTCGAGGATGCTATGGTTGTATATACAAAGAAAAGTTGCGTAACTTTCAAGTTGCGGCTGTGAAGGTATTGAACAATTCAAAAGGTAATGGAGAAGAATTTATCAACAAGCTTGCAACTATTAGTAAGACTTCCCATGTAAACATTGTTTCCCTGTAGGGGTTTTGTTTTGAAGGTTAGGGAAGAGCTCCAATTTATGAATTCATGTCCAATGGATCTATAGAAAATTTCAAGAATTACAAGAAGACAATGCAAAAGTGAGGAAAATGGTAACAATGAAGTTATGGTGCATACAGGCAGACTCTTCAAATCGGCCAACAATGAGTAAAGCCATAGAAATGTTGGAAGGAACTCTTAATTATTTACAAGTTCCACCCAAGCCATTCCTGTCTTCTCCTTCAAGATCGCCAACAGATGACTACATCTAATGGCGCTAGTACATCACTAAGATTAGATTGGATTTGTACATAATTTTCAATGCATATTTGTCCTTTTGTATCTCATATTTGTTTAATAAATCCAGGCTTTGGGGATTAGCTCGCCAAATCTAATCAATAATGACAAAATTTTATTTACCCCTATTTTGTCAGTATTTCTCCTCCCTTCGCCAATGACAACATTTCTGAAAACTACCGAAGGAAATGGCCACTGGAATAATTAAAAATAATACAGTTAAATCCAGGCACTGTTCCAAAACAGGGTTTTATTCTTACACATCTACTGCACTATATAATGCAGGTATAGAAGTGTGAATATATTGTGATTACTGATTACTATCAGTGATAGAAGATGAATCATCATAAATTTCTTGGTTAATTTGAGGCTGTGAGGCAGCATTAGCTATAGCTTTCACCTTATCAATGATCTCATGTTTACACTGGCCATGTTCCACATCTTAGTGAAATGTCTGTAGGGTCTATCCGTGTTGCTCAAAAGTATGCGTATAGCAGATTTTCCTGCCAAGCAAATTTCATTTTCGACGAACTTGGACAACATATGAATTTACAAGTTAGAAACCAGGGAATGCTCCTTGAAATCAAGTCTCCATATGTCCACTAGTGAAGGAGCAAGTATTAAACCGGTCAAGGGAAAAGGTATTTTGCATTTGGACAGCCTACAAGTCAATACTCGTCGCAAATGTGTTATTGCTGCAAAGCATTGAAAGTTCCGCCATAGATCTTCATTCACAGTGGTAAAAGCATAGTGATGAGATAAAATTTAACTTTTGGTCTGATGGCCTGAGTCTGTAAAAAAAACTTAGTTGTTTCTTATTGTGATGGATCACTGTTTAGGAAGCTTTAAGAACAGGGGCAAAAGCAGAGCAAGCTTAGGACTTTGTTCTTGAGGAAGATATCCTATGATTCTGCTAACAATCAATAGAAGAAACCATAGGGTGTCGGAATTGTGGAATACTTTTCGAAGAAGGCTTAGCAATGCTTGCTTAAAGCATGAAAGGTTTGTTTAGTTGAAGTTTGATTCTTGCATTGCTGTGCAGTGAAGATCCATGCATTTCATGTTATATATATATATATATATTGTCGTTCTGCTATACCTTTTCTTATCTCATCAAATCCAAATACATGTTCCTGTATGAGCCAGAAATTTGTTCGATACCAAATGTTTTCAGTTGATTAGCACGTTGCTGTTGTGTGCCAATATAAGTTTATGGGTGAATGGATGCACAATAAACAGGACAGTTTTAATATAAAAGGGAACAAAATTTTGGGATAAAAAGGATCCAAAAAGACAATAAATGTTAGATTAATATATATATATATATATATATATTTTTTTTTAAAATAAAGTGTATTAAACGAACAAAATTATTTTTTATCATTCTTGAAACCGAAATGATTACAATTACAATATGATTGAGGCTTTCTATAATAATGCATAGTAAATGGCACCTTTCACAAAAATAATTAATAAGAATATATTTATATTTTATTTTATGAAAAGTGATAGGTTGAAAAAAAACATAGATATTTAATTTACATATAACTGGTGTAAACATATATATATATATATATATATAAGACCAAAATCAATAATCATTGGCTGAAAAAGAAAATAACTATTTTATTTAGATCTAACTAAGTTAAAAAAAAAAAAATTAAGAGCTTTTGGAAAATTTTTCTCTTATTGAAAGAAATTAAATAAAAAAATAATAATAATAAAAACTTCATCAACTTCATGATTGGATGCCTTACAATTTTGCTCTTCTCGACAAATAATACATACAGTTATAAACTTTTTGTCAATGTGCTCATAAACAATATCTATTTTTTTGATCTTCTCTATAAACTTTTTATATTTGTTTTGTTTTGTTGTTGTTATTTATTTTTTTTATTATTATTTGTTCTATTATGTTTCTAAATAAAAGTTAAAAGAGAGTGGTTTACAAAAAATAAATAAATAAAGGCGTTCTTTTAAATTTTGTACAGGAGATTCTAAATCTTGGGTACTGCCATATGAATAAGATGCACATTCTGAGGGGGGAAAAAACAAACGATGTGGGACTAGCAACTTTTGGATAGTGTTGCAACTATTTTTTTTTTAGCTGAAATGGATGGTGTTGCAACTAATACCAACAGGAAGATTTTTCTACATGCTATTCACCTCCGTGTAATTGTCATTGTCATTGAACGTATAGTTAGTGCTATCTTTTAATGTACGACATTCAATAATTGCCATTGTCATTGAACGAATAGTTAGTGCTATCTTTTAATGCACGACATTCAATTTCCTATCCTTGAGCCTCAACTCATGTGCCTGCTTCCACTTAATAGTCTAAGAACGTTTTATTTATTTATTTTTTTAAGTCCAAAAAGGTGTGGGCTTTTTGGGCACTTCATTTTTTTATTTGTGAAATACATTGATAATCATAGATGAAACGTTTTACTAGGGGACTTTCTTTTCTTTTCTTTTTTCTTTTTTTCACTGTCTATGGCTATTTAATTAGTATAAATTAGCATCAGATGTAAGACAGAGTCCAATATTGTAAATTAGCTGGAAATTGTGCGTTATATGTTTACACGAGACGAGCATAAAATATTTTACGTAGGAATCTTACAATTACAATGTACAAAAAGTATCATGGATAGATGCTTGATTTCTTATGGAATAAAATTTGAAGTTGTTTGACATTCATTCACATTGGTAACGAGTCATGGCCAACAAAAAAGGGAAAGGTAGTTTGGATGGCAAGGACCATAGTATAAGTTATACAGAAAGAGATCAGAGACTTTCAAATGTAGGTCAGCCTGCCGTGTCTGTCATGTTATCTAATGTAGGTCCATTCCCCGTTGAAATTAATACCAGCGTTGAATGACTTTTTTTTGGTTGTGTGAGTGCAACTAGTCAAACTTGCAAGAGAGGAAGGCTCCTAGTAAATTCTAGACGGCGGGACTCTAACACCATGATGTCCATACTCCTCTTGCACCTGCAATTTCCAATATCCCAGAAATGAATCAAAACTTGTTTATCCTAACTTTCCTCCTCTTCTTACCAAACCAGCATTTCGTAGGATCTGTAGATCGATATTACCTAGATTGCAGCGTGCCCGCCAGAACTTGCCCTGATAACCAAACTATAAGGTTCCCGTTTTATCTTCGAGACCAACAAAAATCGTTCTGTGGGTACCCTGGTTTCGAGGTCTCTTGCGATGAAGATGGCCACTCAATTCTCAATCTCTCCGTTGACGACCCCTACATCGTCCGCCAAATCTCCTACCATAACCGTTCCCTTATCGTCTCAAACCCCGCAATTTCACACAATTCAACACCCAATTGCATTCCTCCTCTCCAAAGTATGTCCTTTCCCAATGAAAGATTCGAGCTTCCAAAACAAAACCATTTGCTCAGCAATTGCTACCCACCTAGAGTTCCAGAGTACGAGATCGGTTGCTCTTCGGAAAACGCTACCAATTGGGTATTGGGTGTGCCTGAGAATGACAAACAAAAGTTGGGCAACTTGTCTAAGCAGTGTGGAGATGGGAAAGTTGTGGTGCTGCCGGTGAAATATTACAATAGAAGCGATGAGATTGTTGGAATGAGACAAGTTTTGAGCAGAGGATTCGAGCTCACATGGAAAGCCGACGACTGTAGCCGTTGCCAGAGGACTGGGGGGGTATGTGGATTCAATGTTTCCTCTTCCCTTTTTCATTGCTACTGCAAAGATAGGCCTCACCTTGTGTATTGCCGAGGTAAGTCTTTCCAGCTCCATCTAAAACGTTTAAAATTCAACAATATTTAGCATTTTTCTTGCTACAGTAAGGGTCCCATTTTAAGTGTCTGTGCGCGTCAAAGAACGATAAGGAAAAAAATAATAGATAAATAAAAGAACGATAAGGAAAAAAATATTCTACGATAAATAATTCAACTATATGAAGTGCAACTACGATGAAAAAATTAAATAAACTACAATTACTATCTATGCTCTAATTGCCTTCAAAATATATACATATATATATATATATATATATATTAATTTGGGGCTCTGCCTCTTGTTCTCTGTTATTAGTTTTGCATTAAAAAAAATCCAGTCTTGCATCTCTGCTGGTTTTATATCTACACGTTCTGAAATTGTTCCAATGAAATATCTATCTTGCAGTTGCAGGAAACGGAAACAAGATTTTCAAGGCAACAATAGGTATGTGTGTGTGTGTGTGTGTGATAGTTATTTATTTCTTCTAATATGTAACAGGGCCTGGATAACAATATATCTCTTCAGTTCGTATAAAATTGATTCAATTACTACAACCAAGTAGTGTGTTTGCTTAAAATTCCCTTGGTCTTTTTGCCTCATAAGTTTGTGTTCCCTTTTCATTCATTGCAGCCACAACAGTTGCAGCAGTCGGGATTCTAACTGTGATAATGATATGCTGCATAAGGAATTACAAATATAATAAACCTATATGTTTTTGGAAGAAGCAGAATCAAACGGATCAAAATATCGAGGCCTTTCTAAGCAACTATGGACCTGTACAAGTCAGAAGATATAGTTATTCGGATGTTAAGAAAATGACCAACTCCTTCAAAGAAAAATTAGGCCAAGGGGGCTACGGTGGTGTGTACAAAGGAAGATTACATGATGAGAGTCTTGTTGCAGTAAAGGTGTTGAAAGATTCAAAAGGTAATGGAGAAGAATTTATCAACGAGGTGGCAAGCATTAGCAGAACTTCCCATGTCAACATTGTTTCTCTGTTAGGTTTCTGTTTTGAGGGTCGAAAAAGAGCTCTCGTCTATCAGTTCATGCCTAATGGATCTCTTGAGAAATTTATCTTCAACAGTAATCATTCTTTGGCATGGGATACACTCTTTCAAATTTCGCTTGGCATTGCTCGAGGGCTTGAATATTTGCATCGTGGTTGTAATACCCGAATTCTGCATTTTGACATAAAGCCACATAATATTCTTCTTGATGAACACTTCTCACCAAAAATCTCTGATTTTGGTCTTGCTAGAGTATGTACCAGAAAGCAGAGTATCATATCAATGCTAGATGCAAGAGGGACTATTGGATACATTGCTCCAGAAGTATTTTATAGAGTATTTGGTGGGGTTTCACACAAGTCTGATGTGTATAGCTATGGAATGCTAGTTATGGACATGGTTGGAGGGAGAAAGAATGCGAATGTTGGTGTTGATGATACTAGTGACATATATTTTCCACACTGGATTTACGAGCGTCTTGAATTAGATGAAGAACTTGGATTGAAGAGAACTATGAACGAAGGCGAAAAAACTGAAGTGAAGAAGATGATAATAGTCGGTTTATGGTGTACGCAAACTGATCCTTCAAATAGACCAGCAATGAGTAGAGTCATAGAAATGTTGGAAGGAAGTCTTGATTCCTTGCAAATGCCACCCAAGCCAATCGTCTCTTCTCCTTCAAATTCAAATTTTGCACCTGATTCTTCCAGTATGATTGTATGAATGCATACTTATTAGTATGTCTCTGTTACATGATATGAACTTTTTGATGTTCCTGACTACATGAGAACAATCTGATCTTGCAAAATGATAATATCAATTGCTGTAGAAGCTAAATTTGCAGTATGGGCCAGAAAAATATGCAAGAAGCCTCTGGTGTTTGACATCTTTTAACTTTCAGCATAAATTGAATAATTGGAAGAAGGCATGCAAGGGGGACAAATTAAATCCCATATTGCTCCCTCGAACAGCATGTGAAACACAGAGAGTGTATCTATAACAGAAGCCATCTCGTATTTTTCTTTCTTTTACAGCTTGATGAGTACCTGAGGATGGGCATATGATCTTAGGAATGGACTAGCATACATATGAAAATTAACACGTTTGTCAATTTTGTCTCTACTCTGCCTTTTATGAATCCAATTCGGAAGTAAAAAAAATTAAGAAATAGATCTTAATAATTAAAATTAAAATATACAAATAGTGTAATGGATCTCATAGAAAATATGAAGCTGTTGCAAAGTTTTGAAAGTTTTGCCATAAATCTTCATTCACAAATGGTAATCAGTAGCGAAGCCCTGTTTGAATCAGCCCGACCTTTCTAGATGTATGGTAGTGTAACATTTTTTCCCCATAAACATGGGCATGGTCATAATGTAAAATTGAACTCTTGGTCTGATGGCATGACGTCTGCTTAAAAATCAAAAACATATTTAGTGGTTTCTTTTATTGTATTTGATGGATCACTGTTTTGGAAGCTTTATGAACAGGGGGTTAAAGCAGAAGAAGCTTAAGACTCTGTTCCTGAGAAAGATATCCTGTGATTCTGCTAACAAACTATCGATCGAAGAAGCTATTGGCTGTTGGAATTGTGGAAGAACTATTTGAAGAAGGCTCAGCATTAATGCTTGTTGAAAGGTTTGTGCCTATTGCTTATATGAAGTTTGATTCAGGCATTGCTGTCTAGTCAGAATTAAGTTAATATGTTATCATATGTTATTAGCTTAGACACTCTTGTCCTGGATACGTCATACATTCTATTGCGATGGAATTAAGTTGATATGTTATTTATATGTGATAATTCTATTTGTTGCTGCAAAACTAAGAAATAAATCCTAATATTGTTATTATTATTATTGTTATCATTATTATTATTCGTTAGATTATAAGAAACTGCAGATTAAAAAAAATAAAAGATAATCTATGAAACTGATTAAGAAGCAGGGATTAACTTTCTAGGAGATAAACTTTCTAGAAGCTGAGGGAATCTAGAAGTAATGAGTACGTACCATACAATATTACAATGAACTTTCTAGAAGCTGAGAAATCTAGAAGTAATGAGTACGTACCATACAATAATACAATGTAATAAATTATGTTTATGAACGAATAAATTCTCTAATATTATGCATCATGTTTTCATATAAAACTATACATATACATAACTAGTTCAGGTAATTCCATTTTCTTGTTTATTGGTCTAAAGGTGTACGTGTCAAACGTGACAAAATAAATATTTGTCTTGGGGTACCAGTTTCCATAACTATTATTTCCTGTAAGCCGCTTTGTTACTATAAAGTCTCATTCCTTTAAAATCTCTATTCTTCATAGCCACTTTGTACACTCTTTCTCTATACTGAAACCCTTTCAATGTATCCAATCCTTCGTTCATGTGCCTTCTGCTTGTTGGCTTGTGTTTTTGCTCATCTCAACTTATCCACTACATCGAAGCATGTAAGCAGGGATTCAGTTGTGGAAACATAAATGGTCTGAGATATCCTTTTTGGGGAGGTGATCGGATCTCAGACTGTGGTCTTCCAGAGTTCAATCTCACCAGCTGCCAAGATGGTTACCCTGTGTTACATATTATGAATATAAAATTTGCCATTTTGGAGATCAAGCAGGATGAACAAATTGGAACAGTTATCTGCAAGGATATGTTGGATGATGGTTGTCCTGATCATTGACTTTTCAACACCATAATCAATAGCAGTACTTTCGAAAGTGCTTCTTATAATGCAAGGCTCACTTATTTTTACAACTGCTTTCCTCCCATTCCAACTGATCAGAGGTCTCCAGACTTGACCTGTACAAGAAATGGAAGGGCCTATCTGCACCTGCACGGTTTTTATATGTTGGAATCCAATCAGACCAATCAAATCAACCACTCCTGCCATAATAGAACTCAGATCCCAGTTCTCCCCAGCTATTATCAGGATCTTCAATCAAAGTCAATGGCAGCAACAGATGTTGTAAAGAAAGGTTTTGATCTGAGGTACAAGTTTGATACTTATGAAGCTTGTTTGGAGTGCTTGAATTATTCTGGGCAATGTGGATACAAAGAAACTTCAAAGGAATTTGTGTGCTTCCTCAAACCAAGTACGTTTTCATATGCCTTTTCTGTACTCATTAGTTCATAAGTCGAGTATTTACTACCTAACTCATACTTTAATTTCGTACTTTAAACCATATTAAAGTCATGCATACCTGATGCTCTTATACTCTTCTGATATTGTTCTAATGAAATGGTTATGTTGCTGTTTCAGAAAAAGGAAACATTGCTATCAAAGCGACTATATGTAAAATACATAACTACCAACTTGATTCTAGTATGTATATATATATATATATATGGATGTGATATAATAAAGGATTTATAGAAAGAAATTGTGAAGAACGGCTGTCTATAGCCATCAGATCACACAAATCATGCTGGTTTGATGGCTGTAAATATTATCCTTTACAGTCCCCCTCCATAAATCTTTCATTATATCAAAATTGTGTATATTATAATATATATATACAATCCAACTCAAGTTAGGTATTTAAGCTCAAGACTTGATCCAAATCAATATCCCACAACATATTACGGGATGCTGGTCTATATCAAGTTCTGAACTTAAGGACCTTACCTAAGCCTAGTTATATATATATATATATATATATATATATATTTATAATTTTATACAATCAAGGACTATAAGGGATTTATAGAGAGGGATAGTTATTGACAATCATTAGATTTGTATAATTTGTATGATCTGATAGTTGTGACTGGCTATCCCTCTTCATAAGTCCTCTATACTCTCTCATCATATCAAAACTACATATATATATATATATATACATATAAATAACTAGGTTTAAATCAGATTCTTAATATCTAGATTAGTGTTAAAATTGTCATTTTTAGCCATTGGATCGTATTAAGGATTGAAATTTAAAATTATAATTATTAATCACCAAGTCCTGACTAGGATTCATTTGGTTAAATAGAGTTTTGGTATATCACAAATCCAAATTTAATAGATTTTTGAATTGAAATCTTGGTTCAAAATTAATAAAAAAAAGATCTAATATTAAAATCATTTGGTTATCCTAATGTGAACTTACTCTATCAATATACATCTTCTATATGTTTATAATTGTTTCAATTATAACAATCAAGTGGTTTGTTGCTAAAAAACTATAAATTACATTAATATATAGTTATTCATTTCAGAAAATGTTTTTAATAGTTGTGAAAAAATCTTGTAGATCTGTATTGATTCATATCTAGACTTTCAGGTCATTTGGAACTTTTAAGAAAAAAAAAAAAAGAAAAAAAGAAAAAAGAAAAAATGTTAAATTCTGTAGGTTACACACATAGCATAAAACTTATTATTTTCTTTTGTTACAGTTACAGCAACAACATTTGCTGGATTAATTGTGCTGGTTGTGTTGCCCTATTGCTTAATTAGAAAATTCTCATCCCATGAGTACATTTTCTTCTGGAAGAAACCAAATGAAGCAAATCAAAATGTTGAGGCGTTCCTGAGAATGCATGGACCCCTTACCACTAGAAGATACAGATATTTAGATGTTAAGAAAATGACCAACTCCTTCAGTAACAAAATAGGCCAAGGGGGTTATGGTTCTGTATATGAAGGAAAGTTGCATGATGGTCAAGTTGTGGCTGTGAAGGTATTGATCACAAATCAAAAGGTAACGGTGAAGAATTTATCAATGAGGTTGCAACCATTGGTAGGACTTCCCATGTAAATATCGTAACTTTATTGGGTTTCTGTTTTGAAGGTTCAAAAAGAGCTCTGGTTTATGAGTTCATGCCCAATGGATCTCTAGAGAAATTCATTTTTAAAGAAAATCACAGCCAAAATGAGAATGATGAGTTGGAGTGGGGACATTGTACCAAATTTCACTTGGTATTGCTCGAGGGCTAGAGTACTTACATCGTGGTTGCAACACGCGAATTCTGCAGTTTGATATTAAGCCTCATAACATTCTTCTTGACAAGGACTTCTCACCAAAAATCTCAGATTTTGGCCTTGCTAAAGTATGTACCAGAGATAGGAGTACCATATCAAAGTTGGATGCAAGAGGAACTGTTGGATACATTGCTCCAGAAGTATTTTGTAGAAATTTTGAAGCGGTTTCTAATAAATTTGATGTTTATAGCTATGGAATGATGGTTTTAGAGATGGTTGGAGGGAGAAAGAATGTTAACGTTGGAGTTGATCATACATGTGGGATATGTTTTCCACATTGGATTTACAAACACCTTGAGCTGGATGATGAACTTGGATTGAAGAGTATTTCCCTATGAAAAAGCGAAGGAAGATGGTAACAACTGGGTTGTGGTGTATACAGACTGACCCTTCAAATCGGCCAACAATGAGTAAAAGTGATTGAAATGTTGGAAGGAAATCTTGATTCTTTACAAGTTCCACCCAAGCCATTCTTGTCTTCTACAGCAAGATCGCCAACAGATTCTTCTACCTCATTATGACATGGATCCAGTGCTGCAAGTACATAACTTAGATTATATTTAGACATGTTGATCTATACATACGTGTCCTTAGATTCTCTCGTTTAGTTTAAAATTTATAAGCCTATGTATATGACTTTGTCGGTAGGCCACGAAGTAAAAAATGTAAACGTAAAGCAGTAAAATTTAAAAGAGAAATATATTGTGGCCATGTATATTATATATATAATTCCGAACGCGTTTGTCAATTTTGCTTTTCACGCTGCCTTTTATGCTTCCAACTTGGAGGTTAACTGCTCTAAATCAGTTTTATTTTATTATTTTTTTTTTGTGGATAAATAAATGTTCTAAATCAGTTGGAAATTAGGTTAATACGTTATTTACGTATGAATGAAGTATGGATGCTGCTGTGCAATTCACCTGTAAACCTGCAAAATAGAAAAAGCGTGAAGAAAGGGTCAAGATGGAGAAAATGGAAAATGGAAAAATGGCAGACCTATATATTGTGCTATAGGGTAAGAGCCAATGGGAAAATACTCCAAGCGAGGAAAGAGGAACCGTGTGGTAGGCGAAGTTTTCTTGTTCTTGCCGGTAATTTGATAATGATGGCAGTCAAAACGAAAGACTCGAAAGTACTTATTACATTATTCATCTACATGCATTGCAACCCCGAAAAGTGGGTGATTATCAGCCATGACTTGCATGGTGGGATAACTCTTGCTCTTCTTCCAATGAATATGCCAAATAAGTCTTGTCTTCTTCCAATGTATTGCTATCATTTCATATTACCAAAGAAAAAAAAAATTAAAATTATATCATTCAAGTAATTGTCGTTGTCACAGTTTACGTATAATTCTTAGCCCAAAAAAAAATAAAAAATTGTACGTATAATTGAATGTCTATTTTCTTAGTCTACTGGTCTTAATGACACGTAATTTGGGTTGTCAGTTGTGACCACCGGTTTCGTGAAAGAAAAACTTATGTGGGACGGGCGTACCAGCTTATGTGGTGCGTCGGCCAATAGACAAATGCGACGTGTTGTTTTGTTAAAAATATAATTTTCATTTGTTTTAAGTCTCTTTTCACATTGTGCCAATCTCTTCATCCCTTCCTTCTTCTTCAATTTTTTTTTTTTTTTTATTTCTTCTTCTTCTTTTTTTATTTATTTATTTTATTTTTTTTTATAGTGTATCAGCCTGTCTGACCTCTAAAGGTTAAAGACAACCCGTGAAAACTTTTCCTTTGATCAGTTTTCTTCTTAAACCGACAGTCCCTTTTTTTTTTTTTTTTTTTTTTTAATCTCTCAACGCCAATAGCAATTTTTTTCCAATCTGAAACCCAAAATATAGATTTTGATTTTTGTAACCCAATCTAAAAGTTTCATTAAAAGTATGAAATAAGTTTTTTTTTTTTTTTCTTCGTGCTGTGGGGAAAAGTAATTGTGGATTTGCTACTTGTTATCGTTTGGGAAACAAAAGAATAAAAACGACAAATAAAAAGATAAAAGGATGTAATTAAGAAGAAAATTTAATTTCAGATTTTAATCAAATATTTACAAGTGAAGGAAAAAATAGATGGAGAGATGAAAGGAAGAAGATGAAGAGAAAGGGCGTTTGGGAAATAAAAGGTGGTATCTGCACTTTGAAAAAAAAAAAAAGTCCCCAAAAAAAGATAATCACGTGTCAATATTTAAGAAGACGGTCGCACCAGCTGACTTGGTACGAACGTCGCACATAAGTTTTTCTCGTTTCCTGCATGTCCTTACGCTTTATCAACGATGTTCTCTCCCAAAAAAAAAAAAAAAAAAAAAAAGAAAAGAAAAATGAGATAAATTAAATGTATTTATACTTACAAAATGAATATATATATATATATATATATACATGCACACGTTGGATTAAATATGTTAATGAATTTAATGTGAAATCAAATATATTTGATTTGATACGATGGATTTGAAGCGATATTTTCACCTGAATAGCATTGCATGTCAGGTTTGGTGAGGATATCTTATTCAAGAAGAAATTAAGAATAAATGGATTAGTTTAAAGTCAAGACGAGTTGATTTGAAAAAAATCAAATATTAAATAATTACCTTTGGTTCTTAAATCATTAACTTTGTAACTATTATTTAGGCTAAAAAATATTAAATTCGATCTAAATGTAAAAAATCAAGGATCAAAATTTGAAATCCAATTTTAAATCATTCTAATTTAAAAATTTTCATATGTATTTATATATTTATATATTTATATATTTATATAGATCTACTAAAAAAGTCTTAAATCCCCACTATTGAAATGCATCTCATATCATGGAATATATTATATGAAGAAAATATCAAATAACATAATACGTATTTTGAATTCTAAAAAATTTGGCATGTTTTTTAGTAATATTATTATATTATAGTCCGATGCCAATATATATATGTATATATATATATTTTTATCTTTGCATCAATTTACAGATTTTAGACTTTTAGTACTTAAAACAAAGTATTTGATACCGAGTCCAAATGTGTTTACGTTGATTTGGCTAAACTGAATTATTTGCATAGCTTTATCACATCTTTCCGACATTAATATATGGACAAACACCCTCATTTTTTCGTTTTTCTAATTTCATCCAACATCTCCTAGTCTTTATACTCTCTCTTTGTGATAATTTAATTTATTCTTATACCTTCAATAAAGTTAAATTACCTTTAGATGTCTTGTGTTTTTTTTTTTTTTCCTGGTTAATCTATATTTGTAATTAATTTTATTTAACCTATGTGACAGATTTTCAATTAAAAAAAATTAATGATGATTTAAATTATATAAGTTTTTTTTAAGTAGATGATAATTTATCAAATATATTTAACTAGATATATTATAATTTCTCAAATATGTTTAACTCAATGAATTTGTCAAATATATAACTTACTTTCAAAAACTTATCTAATTAAAATTATCATATAGTTTTTTAAAAAATAAAGAAATTATCACATAATTAATTAAAAATATAGGAAATAAAACTTTGAAGTCTTCAATTAATTATTTCAAAAAACAAGAAATTTAAAAATAATATAACTTTAATAAAGTTATAAAACTCGTTTCTGCTCTCATATTCTTCCAAATTAATTATCCAATGGTTCATTCGTCTACCTTCTGTTCTTTGCTTTTGTTTTCACTTACCTCAACTTACAAAGTACTGCCTTAAATTTAAAATCTCTCAATGATAAAGAAAAATTTGAAGCACATGCATGTAAGCAAGGATTTAGTTGTGGAATGACACATGAGCTCTGATATGCTTTTTGGGGAGGTGAAAGAATCTCAGACCGTGGTCTTCCAGAGTTGAAACTCACCTGCAGAGACAATCACACTATTAGAGTCGGTAACCCGAATTCTTGTTGATCCAATCCAAAAAGCTCGCGGTGCGACCCGTTTGATGAAATCTATTTTGAGAGAAAAAATGGGCTTTGTGGTGGTAGCGGAGGTCGAGAGCCGATAGGCCCTAGACCATATGGACCTTTCCAATTTTTTGTTTATTCCATCCGTACAATATATATATATATATATATTTCGGAGATTTTTTCGATTGTAATTTTTTTTTTTTAGGATTTTAATCACTCTATTTTGCTCACCTTTTGTACCAATCTTCATTAATAAAAGCTTGTCTCTCTTTGCCCGTGGTTTTTTTCCCGTCAAGGGTTTTCCACGTAAATCTGTGTGTTCTATTTTATTCTTCTATTGCTATTGTTTTATTTTATCTTTCGTAATAAGTGGTTTCAGAGCCAGACTTTTTTTTTTTTCTTTCGACAATGGCATCCGTGAAGTATGATATTCCGCTATTGGATCGCGACACCAGATTTGCATTACGGCAAGTTAAGATGCGGGCTGTTCTTGCGTAGATGGATTTGGAAGATGCACTATTAGGGTTTGATAAAATGCCCTCGTCTTGAACCGCGGAAGAGAAACAACAGAAGGATCATAAAACCCTAACTCAAATTCAACTTCATCTCTCTAATCAGATTCTGCAAGACGTTTTGAAGGAGAAAACTACTGCTGCATTATGGATGAAAGTGGAGCAATTGTGCATGACAAAAACTTTGACTAGAAAATTGCATCTGAAGCAGCGATTGTCTTCTCATCATATGTCTGAAGGTACGTCTTTGGCTAATCACTTAACTGTCTTCAAGGAAATTGTTGCTCATTTAGAGGCTATGGAGGTTAAGTACGAGAATGAGGATTTAGGGTTGATTTTGCTATGTTCGCTGCCTTCTTCATATTCGAATTTTAGAGATACGATTTTATATAGTCGTGATACTCTTACTTTGGAAGAGGTTTATGATGCTTTGCTCTCTAAGGAAAAGATGAAGCAGCTTGTAGTGGGATCCAAGATTCAGGCAGAAGGTCTTGCTATTAGAGGCAAGATGCAAGAGAGAAATTTTGGTGGTGACGGAAGAGGCAAATCAAAATCAAGTAACAAGGAAAAGGTGTGTAGGTATTGCAAGAAGAAAGGACACATTAAATCAGAGTGTTATAAATTACAGAATAAGAATAAGAGGGCTGCTGCTAATCAAAAGGGAAGGCAACAAGACAATTCAGCCCAAGCCAGTGTTGCAGAAGATAATTACAGTGATGGAGAGCTCCTTGTTGTCTCTGATAACTCAAAACCTAGTGATGAGTGGATTCTGGATTCTGGCTGTACGTTTCATATGTGTCCCAATCGAGATTGGTTTTCAACATATGAAACTGTATCTAAAGGTGCTGTGTTGATGGGAAATAATGCATCTTGTAAGATTGCAGGTGTTGGAACAGTCAGGATTAAGATGTTTGATGGAGTTGTCAGGACACTGGGGGATGTGAAACATGTCCCAGATTTGAAAAGGAATCTCATCTCATTGAGTACTCTTGATTCGAAAGGGTACAAGTACACTGGTGAAGGTGGAGTTCTGAAGGTTAGCAAAGGTGCTCTCGTTGTGATGAAAGGGTAGAGAAAATCTGCCAAGTTATATATCTTGTAGTGCTCTACTGTTACAGGTGATGCAGCTGTTGCTACGCGTGCTCTGTCAGATTCTGATATCACTAGACTTTGGCATATTTGTCTTGGTCATATGAGTGAGAATGGTGTGGCTGAGTTGAGCAGAAGAGGACTTCTTGATGGTCAGAGTATTAGTAAATTGGAGTTTTATGAGCATTGTGTCTTTGGGAAGCAGAAGAAAGTCAGATTCACAAAAGGCATTCACAACACCAACGGGATACTTGATTATATACATTCTGATCTATGGGGACCATCTAGAGTGCTTTCTAAAGGAGGTACCAGTTATATATTAACCATTATAGATGATTTCTCTCGGAGACTTTGGGTATTCTTTTTGAAACAGAAAAGTGAAGTTTTTGCTATGTTTAGAGATTGGAAGACCATGATAGAGAAGCAAACAGGGAAGCAGATAAAACATTTGCGCATTGACAATGGCTTGGAGTTTTGCTCTGACGAGTTTAATGGCTTATGCAAGTCAGAAGGAATTATGAGACACCATACATTTCGTCAAACTCCACAACAAAACGGTGTAGCAGAGCGAATGAATAGGACAATAATGGAGAAAGTACGCTGCATGCTTTCTAATGCTAGTTTGCCAAAGTCGTTTTGGGCTGAAGCGGCTTCTACAGCTTGTTTTCTCATTAATCGGTCTCCTTCAACTGCTATTGACAAAAAGACTCCTTTAGAGGTATGGTCTGGTACTCCTTTTGATTACTCTAATTTGAAGATTTTTGGATGTCCTACATATGCTCATGTAGATAATGGAAAACTAGAACCCAAATCTGTTAAGTGTGCTTTTCTAAGTTATAAGTCTGGTGTTAAAGGATATAAAATGTGGTGTTCTAAATCTGGTAAGATCATAATTAGCAGAGATGTTGTTTTTTATGAAAATGCTATGCTGCGAAATTTGCCTTCTAGTGATTTTTCTGATACAAGTCAGCAAAAATCAAGTACACAGGTTGAGTTTCAGATTGGGTCAGGATCTACATCAGAGTTGACACCTCAGCCTAGTTCAGAGACACATGGTGGTGCTGTCCCTACATCACCACCTCCAGCACCACAGTATTCGATCGCTAAGGACAGGCCTAGAAGAGATGTTAGACCTCCACAGAGATATGCTAAGGCTGATTTGGTTGCCTATGCCTTGAATGTAGCAAAGAGTATTGATTCAAATGAAGAGCCTTCTACTTATTCAGAGGCAGTTAGTTGTGATGATTCTGATAGGTGGATGATTGCTACGCAGGAGAAGATAGAGTCTCTACATAAGAATGGCACATGGGAGTTGGTAAGATTGCCCATGGGTAAGAAAGTTGTTCATTGCAAATGGGTGATCAAAAGAAAGGAAAGGATACCTGGAGTTGAAGAAGCCAGATATAAGGCAAAACTAGTTGCAAAGGGTTATAGTCAGATTCCAGTTGTTGACTTTACAAATGTGTTTTCACCAGTTGTAAAGCATAGTTCAATTAGAGCGTTGCTGGGTATTGTGGCTTTGCATGATTTTGAGCTTGAGCAGTTAGATGTGAAGACAGCATTTTTACATGGTGAGCTTGAGGAGGACATCTACATGCAACAACCAGTGGGCTTTATAGTTTTAGGTAAAGAGGACTATGTGTGCTTGTTGAAAAAGTTCCTTTATGGTCTGAAATAGTCTCCCAGGCAATGGTACAAAAGGTTTGACTCATTTATGATCTCTAATGGTTTTAAGAGATGCAATTATGATAGTTGTGTTTATTTTAGGAGGAATGATGATGGGTCATTTGTTTACTTACTTTTGTATGTGGATGACATGCTGATAGCAGCCAATGATAAGAGAGAGATAAAAAAGGTTAAAGCCCAACTTAGTAGAGAGTTTGAGATGAAAGATTTGGGAGCGGCAAAGAAGATTCTAGGAATGGAGATTCTTAGAGATAGACAAGCAGGCAGATTGTATCTAAGTCAGAAAGGATATATTGAGAAAATACTTAGTAGGTTCAATATGCAGAATGCCAAACCTGTTAGTACACCATTAGCAGCTCATTTCAGGCTTTCATCTGCTTTATCTCCGCAATCAGATGATGATGTTGATTATATGTCTCGAGTTCCATATTCTAGTGTAGTGGGATCTCTCATGTATGCTATGGTTTGTTCATGTCCAGATTTGGGATATGCAGTTAGTGCGGTTAGTAGATACATGGAAAACCCTGGTAAAGAATATTGGAAAGCAGTTTAATGGATTTTCAGATACTTGCGTGGCTCTTCTGATGTTTGTTTGCAGTTTGGGAGGACTAAAGATGGAGTCATTGGGTATATAGATTCTGATTTTGCTGGAGACTTGGATAAAAGAAGATCTCTCACTGGGTATGTGTTTACTATTGGTGGCTGTGCTATTAGTTGGAAAGCTACTTTGCAGAATATAGTTGCGTTGTCAACTACTGATGCAGAGTACATGGCTATTACTGAAGCTTGTAAGGAAGCTATTTGGTTGAAAGGATTATTTGGTTAGCTTAGTGATGATTTGCAAATTACCATAGTATTTTGTGATAGTCAGAGTGCAATCTTTCTCACGAAAGATCAAATGTTTCATGAGAGGACAAAGCATATAGATGTTCAGTATCATTTTGTGTGCGATGTTATTGCTTGTGGTGATATTGCTGTTCGCAAGGTGAGTACTTATGATAATTTTGTTGACATGATGACCAAGACACTTCCAGTAGCTAAGTTTGAGCATTGCTTGGACTTGGTTGGTGTTCGTTGCTAAGCTTTGGTTTTGTGTGGAAAAGGATGGTAACTATTATCGAAGATTGGAGTTTTGTGTGTTTTATTCCTTATATGGAATTCGTGTCAAGGTGGAGATTATTAGAGTTGGTGATCCGAATTCTTATTCATCCGATCAAAAAAGCTCGTGGATGCGACTTGTTTGATGAAATCTATTTTGAGAGAAAAAATGGGTTTTTATGGTAGTAGCGAAGGTTGAGGGCCAATACGCTTGAGACCGTCGCCCACCATTGAGCTTGACGGGGGTGCGGGGGCAGCGCCCCCGCTGTATGGACCTTTCCAAATTTTTGTTTATTCCGTTTGTACAATATATATATATATATTTTTTTTTTTTTCGAGGATTTTTTCGGTTGTAATTTTTTTTTTTTAGGGTTTTAATCACTCTATTTTGCTCACCTTTTGTACCAATCTTCATTAATAAAAGCTTGCCTCTCTTTGCCCGTGGTTTTTTTCCCGTCAAGGGTTTTCCATGTAAATCTGTATGTTCTATTTTATTCTTCTATTACTATTGTTTTATTTTATTTTTCGTAACACACACTGTGATAGAGACTATGAAAGAAAAAACTGCCATTTTGGAGATCAACCAGGATGAACAAATCGTAACTGTTTTCCGAACAGATATGTTGTATGATGGCTGTCCTGATCATAGATTTTTCAATACCATTGTCTGCGACAAGATCTTCAAAAGTGCTTCCAATAATGTGCAAAGCTCACTTACTTATATAACTGCTTCTCTCCCATTCCATGTGATCAGATGCCTCCGAACACTACTTGTACCAAAAATCACAGGGCCAGCTCACACCTGTAGGATCTGATGGAATCCAATCAGACTTATAAATTCAACCACTCCTGCACTAATAGAATTGACATTCCATTTCTGTCGAAGTATCTTCGAGATCCACATTCAAAGTCAATGACAGCAAAAGATGTTGTAAAGGAAGGTTTTGAGCTGAGATACAAGTTTGATACTCATGAAGCTTGTTTGGAGTGCTTGAATTCTAACGGGAAATGTGGACATAATGTATTTAGAGAGAAATTTGTATGTTTCTTCCAACAAGGTATGTATTTGAATATGCCTTTTATGTACTAATTAGTTATTACCTGATTCAAACTTTCATAGTACTAAGAGGATCTTGTAAGCATTCTGTTTAAATCTAGCCATAGCAAACTCAATTTTTAATTTTGATTTAATTTCCCTAGGGATAATATAAACTTTATACATGAAAACTTCACTTTCTGGTGTTTGTTTACTGAATTTTTTACAATAATGTTGAATCAGTCAATTTGGAGCAAACGTAAGTAGAATTATTTGAGCACGTACATAGCAATTTTCACTTAATCCATAGAGTAGTTTTTCCAAGTCAAGAGCTAGACATTGAGTCGGCTCCATTCCAAACTTCAAAGATGCAATTATCAAGTTTAGAAACCCATCTGCTCACAACTCTTAACAACATTTCTTGACAATAATGTTTCCAAAACCTTCACACAGTAGCCATAATTTTCCAACATTCCCCATGGATAATCCTCTGCATCCTCACATTTTTTTTTTTCCTCCTACGAAACATAGTTGAAGCCTCCTACAAAACATAGTTGAAGCTGTACTGCAAGATCCATATTACCAATATTGCAGCATCCCAAGAACTTCCAGACCAGCAAAAAGACTACTGCGGGTGCCCTGGGTTCGAGCTCTCTTGCAATGAAAATGGCCACCCAATTCTCAATCTCTCCAATGGCGTTTACTTAGTCCACCAAATCTCCTATGAAAGGCAGTCCCCTTTTCGTGTCAAATGCTGCACTTTCTCATGATTTAAGACCGCCTAGTACATGTATTTGTAATTCAACTAACCCAAGAAAAGAAAGATTAAAAGGGGAGAGAATATGTAATACATTGTCATTTCATAATTCTAATACGTGTCAGATTCCCCTAAAAGCAATGAACTTTCCAAATAAGTAAATGAACCTCGAACCCTAATATGTTTATCAACCCTGGTGTCAACCTTTCTAATATTCTGCTTCTTAAAATCATATACAGCGAATCAAAAAACAGAATCTTAAATTGTTCAAGCAATAATACTTAAAGACTAAAACTTCACCATTTAATCCAGTTGTTAGAGGCCAAGCAAGCTGTAATGGTATTACCACAGATAATTGTCTCTCCCACATCAACTCACCGCTATTTTATTTCTTCATCACCCATGTATCTATTGCGCATGATTCGTTTCCATTTTTTCGGCCATTTCAAGCATCAGATATATATAGAACAAAAGAGTTTTTGAGTGACCCGATGGAGATAATGATTTTATTATCATCACATACAGGCAAACTTTGTTTTTGAAATAGTTTCATCACAAAAATCAAACCACATAATTAATCTTGGACTAGCACGGTATCTCCTAAATGGTATCCAGTAGAAAGCTCCATTGAAATAAGTGCGGCAGCAAGGCAACCTAGGAGGAAATTTAGAGGCATGAACCACTTGTATCACTCTCGGCAGCAAGGCAACCTAGGAGGAAATTTAGAGGCATGAACCACTTGTACCACTCTCCATGAATTAGTCTTGAGAGACTAAAGTTGATTTTTAAGTTTGTATCACTTTCCATTAAAAAAAGCTTGTTTCTTTTTAAGTTTTACGGGGACCATATGAAACATCTTGTAGTCATTTGTTTGTCTATCAAAACCAAATGCAGAAGCATAAAAATTATGTTCAATCCCATCATGATCGTCTTCAAAGTGGTGGAATGTGTCTGGAAGTTTCTTCAATGCCCATATGGAAGCGTTCCATATATACGTGGAGGGAAATTGTTTAAGATCTCTACACAGGAACCAACCAAGAGAGAGTCGTGGATTGGAAATTCCAATTGTTTTGAAAAATTAAATCCCTTTTCTAAGTGCGAGATGTTGTGGAATTCATGATGGTTGAGTAAGTATCCATTACAATGGCGCACCAATCGGCATGCATGGAAATAGAACTAGGATTCATGATGATTGCATACCAAGTTTTACATACGAATCTAAGATTGACAATACTTTTCATCAGAAGTCTACAAGAAAATATGTTCTAGGAGCTCTTTGGGTAAATGATACAACCTTGTTTTCCGCCTATATCGTCACATTATATACATATTTTATACCGGTTTC
This sequence comes from Ziziphus jujuba, assembly GCF_031755915.1. NCBI lineage: Eukaryota > Viridiplantae > Streptophyta > Magnoliopsida > Rosales > Rhamnaceae > Ziziphus > Ziziphus jujuba. The sequence continues at coordinate 21,980,131 of NC_083390.1, forward strand.
CTTTAATGATCTTCTATAGAGAGTGTATGTGCCGGCTGAGATACCTATAGACAGAAGTACTGTAGTACTAGCGAGGGCTGAGATTCATATTAGATTGGAATTGCACGAATTTATATAGTAAGTGTAACAAAGATTTATTTTCCTAAATCAACTCACAGTCATTAATTTAAAATTGTTTTTTAATAGAATTTCGAACTAATTATTAGGACTCTATTATTCAAGGAGTTTATCTTATTATAAATACCATTCCTATTCAATATAATCTAGTTCATCCTCTTTTGACGTGTAAAAGGACAAAAATACCCTTAAATATTGGTGAAACTAAAAGAAAAACAATTAAGAATATTGTCAATACCTGTGGAGATGTAGTTGCATCATTTGATAAAATAAGCGTATAAAAAATTATAAGCTTTTAAATTGGTTGGAATTTAAAATAACAAATTTGATTTATTGTGTGTATATATATATATATATATATTTCTTCAAAAGATATTTAATTTATAATAAACCAAATCCATATTTACTACATGGTAAAGTTGACTATGAGCTGGAGGTATAGGTTTGCTCTAGATTATATACACTCCATGCACGAGTCAGATGGACCAGAAAGAAACTAAGCCAATCGAAACTTGCTGTGCAAGGAAAAGGTGTGGGAAAGCTTTAAAGCGTGTACAAGTGCAATAAGAAAGAAGAGGCAACATATATTCAAACTTCTTCAAACATGTGTGTCATAGATGTCAATCATTTTCATGGTACTGAATTAAGAGATTAATCCCCGAAAAATGTCATGGATTACAATTTACAGGGACAAAGTCTACAAGGTTGACAAAAATTTAATAAAGTATTTCCACAATTTTAATTTTGTTTCTTTTTTCCTTCTTTTCTTGCTTGTCTAGCATATGAAAACACAATTTTTGCATATTTTATTTCTTAGATTTAATTAATGAATTCAATTCCTTCGTCAAAGATAATTCTGCTTTACAGTTTTAATTGTGTATATAATTTATGAAATGGACTTAGAAATTAGTAACTAAGAATATTATAACACAATTTCCTCGAAAAATAATCCCGAGTTTGGATCCTTGTAACCCCCCAATATGTTCTCAAAGGTTGCCTGCTGAACTTCCGTCTAAGCAAGTTGTGAATGTGATTTATTTCCATTGCTGTGTTATATTTCTCCTTTGCGAGCCCCGTTCGAATCAGCATGTCCTTTCTACATAGTCCAACCTTTTCGTGTTGAAAACATGGGCATGATTCTCAGTAATTTTAGTAACACCCTACGATTAATCTTCGTAGTATGTATTGTATTTAAGAACGGGATGATACAACCTACACGGTTGGTTGAAAATTACAGTACAAATTTACGAATATGGACTTGAATTTAAGTTTATTTGAAATGCCAAGGACAACAAAAGCATTAATCCACCGACAATATTAAATTTATAATATATATATATATATATAAAGTTGATTACGGCCCCTGCGGTGCAGTAATTTTGCTTCAAACTAAAGACTTACTAAACATGAATTAGCCCAAGTCAAAGATATAATCATACAACAGACCAAAGATTCCAGTTCTGCAATTACAAATCTTTGCCGTGTTTTCGCACTTCCAAAAAGAAATAATAAAAATTAACTAGTCCTGCCGCCCATATTCTTCTTGCTCACTGTTAAGACCCCTTTTTAACAATGTCATATCTTCGATACATACAAACACACCCACAGTTTCAAAATCCCCTAAAAAATGAATCAAAACCTCTTCTTCTTCTTCTTCTTATTCTCCCCATGGATATTGAACCTCTCCATGTTCACTTTTTTCCTCTTATTTTCAGACATTAATGGAGCTGTAAATCCATCTTACCAAGCATGCAGCAGCATTCCCAGAACTTGTGGTGACAACCAAACCATAAGCTTCCCTTTTTATATTCAATCCCAGCAAGAAAGCTTCTGTGGGTACCCTGGTTTCGAGCTCTCTTGCAATGGAAATGGCCACCCAATTCTCAACCTCTCCAATGACAATTACATCATTCACCAGTTCTCATACCAAAACCAGTTCCTTCTCGTCTCAAACGCCGCGTTTTCAAACCCACCAGAATCATGTATTCCTCCTCTCCAAAACTTAACGCTTGCCAGTGAAATGCTCGAGCTTCCAAAACAAAACCAAGTCTTTTTGCTCTACAATTGCCGCCCACCTAGAGTTCCAAAGTACGAAGTCGGTTGCTCTTCTAAAAACCAAAGCAATTGGGTTCTCGGTTTGTCTGGGAATGACAGTGAGCGAGTGGGAAACTTGTCTAGAAGCTGTGGAGATGGGATGAAGTTGGTGGTGGCGCCAGTGAAGGAGGAATATGTTAATGGAAATGAGAGCGGTACTGGCATAAGAGAAGGAGTGAGCAGAGGGTTGGAGCTGAAATGGAAAGTGAATTACGATTGTAAACGTTGCGAGAAAAGTGGGGGAATATGTGGATTCAATTCCTCCATTTCCCTTTACCAATGCTACTGCAAAGATAGGCCTCACCGTGTGCGTTGTCATTATGACAATGGTCTCCCTCTCCCTCTCTCTCTCTCTCTCTCTCTCTCTCTATATATATATATATATATAATATATTATAGGCTTTGTAACAAAGTCTTGCATATTTGCTGTTCTGTATTAATGTTCATTTGGTACTTTTTTTCTGAGTTTGTCCTGATGAAATTGTCGCTTTGCAGGGAAAGGAAAGTCAGCTGTGACAGCAATAGTAGGTAAGATATATACAACTGCTTTAGTTTCTTGTGACTTGTCGTTAAATCATTAGGAGGCCCTGGATTAGATTTTTCCTAGATGCATATGTAAGAAAACAGAGTAAAATATCTTACAATTAACGTTTGACTAGCTTCAAACCCACGTGCGTAAGCTCTGCAATTTCTTGTGATATGTTTGTTAAATTAACGTTGTTTCAATTTTATACTAGCCCAAGTGGTTTCGTTTGGTGGTAAGGAGGCCATGGATTTGATTTTCGTAGATGCATATATAAGGAAACAGAGTACCATACTCATACATATTAATCTTGGACTAGCTTTCAAAGTTCATACCCACATGCCATTACTATTGCTCTCTCAGCTTAAAGCTCAATCAACATAGAATATGACTTCTCAAAATCCTGTTAAAGTTCAGTAAATTGGGTACATAAAAAGATAATCTTTAAATAATGCAACAAAACTGAAAGTTGAAGGACATGATTTTCTCTAATTACTAGAAACATAAATGTATATTTTCAAAACTTGCAAAATAGAGAGAATACCAGTGTAATTTATCCTAATAATGATAATAGTTTTTAGTACTGAAAACCTAAAACGTAGCTCAAGCATATGATGGAGTTTTTGACTCATATAACTTTGTGTTTCCTTTTCTTTTTTTTACAGCCTCAACAGTCGCAGGAATAGCGGCTCTAGTTGTAATTGTAATTTGCTGCATAAGGAAAATCAAATTTTATAATAAACCCATATTCTTTTGGAAGAAACAGAACCAAACGGATCGAAATGTTGAGGCTTTTCTAAGGACTTATGGACCTGTTCAAGTAAGAAGATACAGTTATTTGGATGTGAAGAAAATGACCAACTCCTTCAAAGAAACATTAGGCCATGGTGGCTATGGTGGCGTATACAAAGGATACTTAAAAGATGGCAGTCCTGTTGCAGTGAAGCTATTGATGGAATCAAAAGGAAATGGAGAAGAATTTGTCAACGAGGTGTCAAGCATTAGCAGAACTTCTCATGTTAACATTGTCAGTTTGTTAGGTTACTGTTACGAAAGTCGAAAGAGGGCTCTCATCTATGAGTTTATGCCTAATGGATCTCTTGAAAAATATATATTCAACAATAATCATCCGTTGGAATGGGAAACACTCTTTCGAATTTCACTTGGCATTGCTCGAGGACTAGAATACTTACATCGTGGTTGTAACACACCAATTCTGCATTTTGACATAAAGCCGCATAATATTCTTCTTGATGAAGACTTCTCACCAAAAATTGCTGATTTTGGTCTTGCTAGAGTATGTACAAGAAAAGAGAGTATGATATCAATTTCGAATGCAAGAGGGACTGCTGGATATATTGCTCCTGAAGTATTTTGTAAAAATTTTGGAGGGGTCTCACACAAATCCGATGTGTATAGTTATGGAATGATGGTTTTGGATATGGTTGGCGGAAGAGAGAATGTTAATGTTGGAGTTGAACATCAAACTAGTGAACTATACTTTCCACGCTGGATTTACAAGCGGCTTGAGTTAGAAGAAGAACTTGGATTACAGAGAATTATGAATGAAGTGGAAAGAATTCAAGTCAAGAAGATGATAATAGTGAGTTTATGGTGTATACAGACTGACCCTTCACATCGACCAGCAATGAGAGAAGTCATAGAAATGTTGGAAGGGAGTCTTGATTCCTTGCAAATGCCACCCAAGCCATTCTCGTCTTCTTCTTCAGCATCACCATCTAACTCTTCTACTTTCTTTGCATAAATGAAAATTTTATATACAGGTTAAGGTGATGAACTGACTCTGATTGGCAGATGGTTTATTTTTTTATTTCAATCATATTTAAAGAATTTTGATACGAAAATACAGAATTGTAATACAAAATATAGAATTGTAATACAAATACAGAACTGTAACATGAAAAGCAATCAGATGGAACATAAAGAAATCAAGCTGCCAAACTTGACCGAAGAAAAAAAGACCAAAAAACATTAGCAAAAAACAGGTGCAAGAAGAATGAAGATGCAACATTGGATATGAAAATCAACTGTGACAAAAAGTATGTAATGGACGTAAATCGTGGTTACAGCCTGACTAGATGATTTTGGTTTTATACCTAGCAAAATTTGCAGCCTTTGTTGACCAGAAAAAAAAAGGTCCACAAGCTGCGAAAATCCAAAAAAGGAATGAGCTTTTAATCTCCATCATCATACGACAACTGTCAGATCTTATAAATAAAAAATCAATTACACTTGTTTGAAGCTCAAGTAAATTTTATAAGCTCAAATTTCAAATATTGGTACAAAACTGACAGTATCTGCAGCCTAAACTACAAAACTCTCAGTTGATGACAATTCTTCGTACTCAGTATGTATTGCAACATTCAGTATGGCCGAAAGTTCCTAGCAGTTCGCAGCTGTTGTTTTCGCTTTTTGTCCTGCTCAAGTTTGCTTTGCAGCATCATAATCTCTGCAAGTAAATATTCAGTTTTCAAAAACATGCTCTAGCATTTTCGTATAGAGTAGTAACATTGGATAGCGAATGGATATATACTATATTTTATACCATTCCTCTAAGCTTCTTTTCTTTGGAACCTGTAGAAATTCAGCCCAACTCTATTCTGCTTCTTTTTTTTTCATCTTGTCCTCTACAACAGCCTGGGAAACACAGCCTACAGTAATTCCACTTGCAGCATCTGTAGTCTTTTTCCGTCCTTTATGATGGGTAACAACAGTCCATTCCCCTTCTGCTGCACAGGCTTCTCTTTCTTTTCTTTCCTGCACATGCCAAACGAGGAAGAATGAGAACCTAAGGATGAGCTACATGAACTCGGGATGAATGCACTATAGTATACACAAAGAACTGTTTTTACATACTTCATTTAATGGAAAAACTGGCGTGAAAGGTGCATATAAATAATGTCTAACACACCCAAGATCATGGATCAATGAATAAGCATATTCTGTAGAGAGACCGGGACATATGTAACACATTGAAATATGTGGTTAAACTTCTGCCAGAAAGATAGAAACGAAAATCTAAATTGAAGGCTGTTGTAAGTAAATTGGTAGAACAAGCACACCATACAGTCCACCATACAGTCCGTCAAGTTTTCTCATACAAAGCAATGATTGAGAAGAAAAAAATATCTTTAGTTTATGGTCAGATAATGAACGTGCATGTATGTGATGTGAGAATGCTTGAAGGGCCATGCCCTGAGAGTGAAGGTGAATTTAAAAATAACTAAGAATCACAGAAGGACAGGTACCTGTTCCAAATATTCCTCATGAGCAGTTCAAAACTCATCTATCATTTGTTGCAGTATCTCAAGCCATTGTCTACTTTGATAGAATTCCGCAACCCATTCTGTATTTCATAGAACCCTTAATAAAGAAAATAAATACTAAAGGGTGCCCATCAATTTGTCAAAAAAAGAACATGCGCTTATATTAAACAGCAAACAGAAAATTAATATTACAGATGTTGTTCACGAAAGAAGATGCTAGTAAACTACAATAGAGATAAATAGTGGTAATACAGTTTAACTGAACCAGGTTTCACACAAACCATAAAAAGAAGGCATGCTAAGCTACACAGTACAGCAAAAGATTTGAACTACAGTTACCATAACAAAGTGCAAGCATCGAAAAACAACTAGATTTAACCATGTACAGTTTTAGCAGGCAGATAATATGGCCCAAATATTTGATTTCCACATACTTTTGAGTGGATTTTCCCCTTTAAGTTGCATACACAAAGAAGTATACATATTGAGTAATTCATACTTTTCATTCCTTTTGAGCAGTCCTCATCCCCCGAAGAGATAAGATAAATGCCTTTCTTATTGGATCCTCCTTCCTCATGCAACTTCTCAACCTCTTTTGATGGATCATGTTCCCTCTTTTTCTTTTTCTTTTTCATTTTCTTAGGTTCCTTTGACTTGCCTGCATAAAAAAATTTTGTTTAATTGCTCTAACTAGCTCTGAGCAAATGAACATTGATATCGCTCCAAACTTAATTTCATCTTTCATTCCTTTCAAGCAGTACTCATCTGCTGAAGAGACATTCAAAACCTCATCCTGATACAGCTTCTCCTCCATTGTCCAGCAAATTCAGATCCTCCTTAACTGAATTCTGTTCCTTCAGCATTTTCTGATCTTTCTTTGACTTAGCTATAGGAAAAGGAATACCTGATGAAAAGCAATTCTTTAAGTACAGATGTAAATAATGTCATCAGGCATAACCAGGATCTCGAAATACATAATCTTTCTATCAAGTACATACAGGCTTTGCTCTGCGACATGGCCATCCAATTAAGTATAAGATGCCTGGTCTCTGACTCCAACATTTAATGAAATAATGAGCTTTGACCCATTTGATTGGCAGGACAGAATTATATACCTAAATGCTAGGCAGCATCAATCCCCTTTTTTTTAAAAAAGAAAGACCTTGTTCAAGAATAAAGAGTAATGACATCAGGTAGCATATTAGAAAAATAAAGCACAATTTGGCCTGGGATGGAAAGCTTTAATCATCCCCTAACAAACCCATACACTAAATGCACAAGTATTTTTAGAACAAACATAATTGTAGACACCAGTTCTCCATGAAAAATTAACACTTAAGTTGTGTAGATCAATAGTAAGAAAACAGTATTTACATCCAATAATGCTACAAATTACAAAACTATAAAAATACCTTTTTTTTTTTTTTTTTTTTTTTTTTTTTGGGTCAAAACCATCACCTGTCTTGGTATTAAGCAGATCACTCTCTAGCCAACCAAAGCAATGCCATTTTCAACACTCCTGAAATTTTTTATCCTGGGGTGATTTTTTTCCCTTTCTAGTTTCTTGCTGTTCTTATTGAATTATCAGCTGAAACAACCAAATCAATCCTATATAAATAAGAGAAGATTGTTCTAAATATATAGGCATCCTACCAAACCGCTTAACAAGTAAAAAACCGCTATTGCCTTAAGTACCAATAGAAACAAGTTTGTCATTGACAAAATTCTTGTCCTTCTCCCTTTTTCTTTTCATCTTCTCTGTAGGTCGTTTCTTTATAATCTAGACATTTGTATTTCACTTTTTACCTGGCCCAAAAAATAATAATAATAATAATAATAAAGTACAAGGGCTAATCTTCTAACCATAAATTGTCTTGGCAGAGAATACAAGCATTTTTTAATCGCTATAATTAGCCCACACTCTCTTTCTCTCTTTTTTTGTTTTTTATTGGAGAAGATACAACCCTTAAAGTCTCTCTTCTTCTCTCTGTTTTTGCTTTTGATTGGAGAAGATACATAGAAGCGTAAGTATAAACCAAATAGACCCAGAAACCATTTCACAACATGAAAGTTGCAACCAAACTAAACAAAACTGAAAAAAGCACAGAAAAGCATCTAAACGACAAACCCTTTTCCACAGGTTCCACACTTCTGACGGTAAGCTTGTTATTCTTCAAGTCCTTGTTTCCCATCTTGTTGTCTCCACGACACTTCTTTGGACTGTTTATGAAAAAGCAGAGTAGCTACTTCATCAATTTCTCAGGAATTCAATTCAAACAATATGACAGAGCGGAACAAATAAGCAAGCTTACGCAGCTGCGCAAGACTATAGCTTCTATATGGGTCCACTCCACAAGGCGTAGAAGAAGAAGTCCGAAGGGAAAGCGGGTCGGGTGCCAAGTCGTCTCTTTCGAGCCGATTAATGCAAAGCAAGCCTCTCTTCGGATTAGAACGATAGTCTATAGCTCACCATGAACGACAGAGGAAGATAGAACATCAGACGTAGAAGATAGAAACAGAAACGTTCATCTCTGAATTTGATTGACTGAGGCCCAAGATGCAGAAGCTGGCTGAGTTATGTCACTCTGAACTAAAAATGGGTTTAGAAGTTTTAATTGGTCTTAAGAATTTCGTAGACGAAACAAATAAACAAACCAGGCCCATTTGATTATGATTTGGGCCGAGTTTGCAAGGATTTCGACTGTTTCTCTTCTCTTAAAAGTTTAAAAACAAAGTAAAATAAAATAATAATTTTATAAAAGTTAAAAGTGACAAGACTATTTAAAAGCAAATTAAAGCATTTCATATCCCTTTCCCTATGAACCAATGATATAGGATCATTTTATTTAAAAATATTTTTAAAAAATACAATAAATTTAAATGAAAAAAATTATTTACTTTTTAAATTGAAATGAGATTCTATCAAATGAAAAAAATAAATAAATAAAAAAGGATTTCCATGCAATTAGAACAATTAAATCATACAGCTTTTTTGGTTGCTTCTAAAGTTGTTTTCTTGTTTATTTTACAATATTTTTCGAGTTGTGAAAGTCTTGCGTTAACAAACATGAAAATAGGTTTATGCTGGATTCAAAATCGGTCCTTTTCAATGATCATCCAACAGAAAGTTTTTAAAGTTTATCTATTATCTAGCATAATTTAACAACAAAAATTAGATTTTATTAAATGCGCAAAGGCCCAAAAATGCATTTTTGGACTTGAATTTGGATTATTGTAAGGATTGATTGCACCCTTCATTGGCTGAAACTTTTGAGGCAACAGTCCAATCCCTATAATTTAAAAGAGGGTCCTGCTTAGAAAATGTAAAATTCAATGAGAATTGGAAATTTTCGTGGGATAGTAACATATTTTTGTGTTGGAATATTTTTCAAAAAGGGAAAAATGTAGACTATAGAATATTTAATTCTCACGGGATGAAAAAGTAAGGGGGAAGTCTCTAGCAAAAAAAATAACAGAAGGGAAGTCCATCCCATAAAAATGTGATTCTAATACTTTTTGAGAACTGATTTTAATTTATTAAAGACAAATCTATTCTCAATTTCAAAACATGATTTAATAAGTTGTAAATCTCCCATTGCTATCCAGACTCTACAGAAATAAATTCGCAAAAATTATTCTTGGAAACTAATTTTCAAGAATTATAGTCCTTTAATAAACTCAATATTTTTTTGTTTGTGTTTTAATTTTTTTTATTTTTTCCTTCTACATTTTCACATGTAACAAAGCATTAGAGGGGGGTTAAAAAAAACAAAAAAAAAAAATCGCCTCTTAATGTTGGATATCATGTGCTTGCCACGACAGCTTAAAAATCAGTAAGCCTTGTCAGCATTAGTTTTCGTTCTGTTGTAACCAGACGTGCAAAGCTTATAGTTAGGTTGTAACAGGTATTGTCCTTGTAATTACTTGATATAAATGGAGTTGGCATCTACATGGTGAAGCTAACGGGAATCTTCCAGGAAAACAATTTTCTCTCCCTTAGTTTCTTTTTCTCTCACTTTCAATTTTTTTCCGTCGCTTATTCTCTCTCTCTCTCTCTCTCTCTCTCTTTTTTTTTTTTTTTTTTTTTTTTTTTGGTGGTTAAGAATCCTCCACTTATTCTTGCACCCAAACAAAGGGTAAAGACTTGGCGACATTAATCAATATAGTCTTCGAAGTTACTCCCATTCCAAAGCCATTCATTATTTGAATTTGAAAAACATTCAATTGCTAGTCAACCGGGTCAGTTAAAGGCAGAACTCAGAAAAAGAAAGTGAGATAAAATTTGTTCAATTCGCTTGGCACCCACATCTAGTAAGTTCTTTCTCTTTATATATTTCAATTCCGTATTGGTCGTCTCTTCCACCCAATATCAACACCCAGATGAGGCTGCATAAGCTGTTCTACCTGGAAAAATTCATCCAAGTTAGCGTCCTCACTTTTTCTTTCACCCTCCCAGCAGAGTCAGTTGTACCACAAGACTCAAGATATGAAGACTGTAAACCCAGAAACTGCGGTAGTGGCCCCGAGATACGCTACCCGTTTTACATCCATGAGGGCAGAGTAGACTTTTGTGGTCAGCCAGGCTTCAAGGTTGTGTGCGTGGAAAACAAACCTATGTATTGGACATCAACAGGCCCCTACATCATCAATGATATATCATATGAAAACCAGTCAATGCGTGTGGTTGCTGCAGAGCATCTGAATGCTACTTGCTTTGCTCCTTCTCACAAATTCTCAATTGGGCACTTCTCTCCCTTCAGTTATATTTCCAAACACGCTTATCTTCAGTTCTTTTACGGATGCAACAGATCATTTTCACTTTTTGGTTCGGAGACATTTTTGGTTTCTTGTGCCTCCAATTCGAGTTATCATTCCTTTGTTACTTTAGTGCCTAAGTTTGTGAAGGTAGAGAGCTGCATGGCTGATGCTTATGTATCTGTTGATTTGGAGGAAGACCAATCTAATCAAACCATAAAAACTGTGGACTATGTTCAGTTGTTGAAGAACGGATTTACCTTAGAATGGTATGGAGAAGCATGTGGGAAGTATTGTACAGAAAGCGGTGGTCGATGTGGACATGAAAATGGAATTAGTGTATGTTATTGCCGTGATGGAACCCAACCAGCAGATTGCAGAAAAGGTAATTGGTTAGTTCAATATTTTTTTTTTCCCTTTAGATTTAGGGCAAGTATAATTATCTGCATTACTATGATTATTGATTAGTCTAATTGATCATCGATTAAGGTAATTAGTTTAGTTTTTTTTCTCTAGATTTAGGGTAAGTATAATTATATGCATATGCACTACTAGGATTATTAATTAGTCTAATTGATCATCTATAATTAACTTGAAAACCTCATAATTTCAATATTTCTTTTATATTTTTTTTAACATTTTTTTTATGAAATAAATATTTTGGTTCGAAATTAAAATGAAGGATGAACAAGAAAAACTCAACACGACAGAATATTTTATTTAGACATTTTCAAATTTACATTAATTTTAATTTAATTTTTAAAATTTTAAAAATTACAATTGATATTTTTATAAAAATTATTGATAAATTTATTTTGAAGAATGTAAATAAAATAATAAAATAATAAAATTGTTTGAAATCTGAATGGAAATAAATAATATTTTTAAAATCTCATATATTAAATTAAAATTAATGTAAATTTGAAAAGGTATAGATGAGATATTCTCAAAAATTAATACTAATTAAACAAGAAGTAAAAATGGTTGCTGATGCAAAGAATGCCAAAAACTTAAAAAGAGATTATAAGAGCCTCCCGTGAGTTTCCACGTCATGTCCAAGAACCATCCCATGTCTCGGAAGACTTTTATTTTATTATAATTATTTATTATATATTTTTTTAAAAAGACTCCTAAAAGACTTTTTTTGGTAAACAAAGACTCTTAGAAGAAGACACATGAATCATTAAAATCCATTTGTCTACTATTGGAGACTACATATAATATGGTCACAGTTGGGTCAACTGCAGTTCACCGTACTGTATAACACGATCCTAGTCGTCATAAAATCGTTTTCTTGTTTTGTGTCTAATCAAGCTTTTTATTTTTGAAAATTCAAAAACTTAAATTGATATTAATGTAAATTTCAAAGAGTTTAAATAAAATATTTCTAAAACTTTATATTAATTAAACAAGAAGTAAAGATGGTTGCTAATGCAAAGAATATTAAAAACTAAAAAGAGATTATAAGAGCTTCCAGTGAGTTTCCACGTCATGTCCAAGAACTATCCTTGTCCCTTGGAAGATTTTTATTTTATTATACTTATTTATTTATTTATTTTGAAAAAGACTCCCAGAAGACTTTTTTGGCAAACAAAGACTCCTAGAAGAAGACTTGAATAATTAAAGTCCATTTGTTTAATAGTGGAGAGAAGATATAGAACAAATAGAATATGGTCACTGTTGGGTCAAGTGCAGCTCACCGTACTGTACAACACGATCCTAGTCGTCATAAAATGGTCTCCTTGTTACTTGTCTAGTCTAGCTTTTCAGGGAAGGCTTCAACCATGTGCATTATGATAATGATTCATGTTTTGGATTATGCCTTAATTTTTATATTTGAAGTTTGTTTGTATTATGTTATCCATAAATTGTAATGTAAATGTCATAATTCTTTTAGGAGTCCTAATATGAGAAATTTACCATTAGATTAACCTCGTTTATTAGTTATTTGCGATTTGCACCATATACTGTGAAGCCTCTATATAAATCATTCTTGGCCCACCGTGTTTGTCAGGTTTCAATCCTAGGATTAGTAGTGCTGTAAAAAATGTTACTCCAAAAAAAAAAAAAACAAAAGAAAAAAAACCACAAATAGTCATTTGAATTAAAATATATATATAGCTGACAAATATAACCAAATGAAGTTTAAATTTTAATCCATTTAATTGAAATTTTTAACATTATGTTAATTACAATGTAATAGTTTATGATAATAGAATATTTAATAATTAATCTGTTACTCAAGTTTTATTTTTATAATTGTTTTAATTTGCTAACAAAACTAGAAATTTTCATTTCTTTGTTCAGAGAAAAATGTTCATTTTAATATAAATTTTTAGACAGTTTGAAGTTTAGCATTTTAAATTACTTTATATGTGTATTTGATTTTGGCTTTTTATTAAAAACTGCCTAATGGTTGGGCTTCTTAAAAAGTAGCATTTTAGTGAAGTATTTGCTAAATTGGAAAGGCAAGAGTGTAATGCGCTCTCTTTTTACATTCCAAATGTGAATATGAATAATTTATTAACCGAGTCAATTTTATTTCATTTCTATAGTTTTAATAATGATATGTTTATTTTATTAATAGTTCAAATGCACTTTTATGCTTATTATGATAATAAAAAATAATAAAATGTTTATTTTACAGGAAAGATTTGAAGCAGCACAATCCATATAGTTGGAATAGGTAACTTTATTCTTGAATTCCTTAATTTATTATTATAAGATGGAACTAATAAAAACTGTTCATAATTTATTTTTTAAATAAATGAAATGAATTTATATATATATATATATATATTTTTTTTTTTTCACCAATGATCCTTGAAGATTTTTATTTATTTATTTATCTTTAAGGAAACCTTTGAATGTCAAAAGCATTAGGACTATAGTTCCTTTGAACAATTAAATGTATTGTTGACATAACTTAATCTACATAATGATAACTTAAGCTTTTAAGATTAGCTAATAGTAACTTAACATGCATTAGAGCCAAAATCTTAAATACCTAGGTTCTAATCATTAAGGATCAGAATGCCTACAAGTAAAGGTTTATTTTGTCCTTTGTTGTACATATTTTATAAATAAAAAAATGTTTAGAGGGTTAAAATGAAAAATTAAAATGAGTTTTGGGGAACTACTAGAAAAAAAATATATATATATATATATATATATAATTCTAAAAATAAATAAAAAATAAAAAAAATAGGTAGCCCTTATTTATAGAAACGATTCGATGGCACATGATGTAAGTGCTTCTGGGGTGTCGCTAGCTACTTTACCAACTAAAAGGGTGTTTATTCACAAACATAATTACAAGGGTTTTTTTTTTTTTTGGGGATTAATTATATTTTAATATTTGTATTTTGGTCAAATTTTACATTCTACCTTGAATTTTTAAAATGTTTTAAATGGGGCCCACAATTTATAAATTGTTTAGTATTAGTTTAGTTTCTAAATTGATTTCCAAATTGGTTAATAAAAAATTTTAAATTGAATGATTTCTCATTAATCAATAATCAATTTTTTTTCCTTCATCTTGTTTATAAATTAAGAAGACTAGTTAATTAATTTTAAATTTTTAAACTTTCTATTAGTCAACTTAGAAATCAATTTGTGAATTGCATTAGTTGCGAAACAAATTATAAATTGAAGTTTCAATATGAAACATTTTAAATTTGAAGGCCAATATGCATTGTTGCCGGATACAAAGTACTGTAGTAAATGCAATTAACCCTTCCTTTTTTTTTTTTTTTTTGACTTAAATCATAAAATGATTTATCTTAATTTAATAAGACATTTTGTTTTGTTCGCTTTTTTTTTTTTTTTTTTAAGAAAATTTTGTTTGCCTTTTGCTTAGTATTTAATTTAAGATCCTTATGTCTTAATTGAAAAAGACAAATCTTATAGCTTATTCAAAATGTATTAGTTTCTTTTAATGAATTTTTAAAAATTCTCTCTATCCAAAACACCATATTTCAATAAGGATGTAAAAAAGCCCGAAAGCAGAAAATCCTATCAAACCTATCCAAAAAAATCCAGTCCAAATTCAGCCGAAGCCCGATATGGCTAGAGCCTGAACTCGCTTAATTTTATTTGGGTTGGGTTTCGATTTTAGATTTTTAGTACAAACCATACCCGAAGCTTCATTCATTAGGCTACCTGTCGGGCCGCCCGAACCCTAGAACGACCCAACCCAATATAATTTTATAAATTTTTTTTATATTTTTATTCAATATATTAGAAATATTTATTCTATGTTAAATTATATTTATTTATTATTTCTTATAAAATAAGATAATTTATTAAAAGTAATTCTAGATTTAGCAAATTTATTAACCAAATATTTGGTATCTAATGATGATAAAAAAATATATATATTTGACATCCAATGATTTTGCATTATTCATTGAATTTATTTTTCATGATTTTAAGACATTTATTAATATATTAATCATTCATAAAATAGCTATATCCCTAAATATAAAAAATTTAGTTAATAAATTTGTTACTTATAGCATTGTTAATTTAATAAGATTTTATTTTTATTTTGTTATTTTAAAGATAGTTTAAGCTAAAGAAAAATATTTTTGAATTAGGTTTTAGGAATACAAGAAGAAGAAAAATTTAATTTTTGGTTCTAAATTTGGGTCTAAGCTTTAGATGTCCAAGCTTGATACTCGAGCCTGAAGCCGAATTCGATACCCGTGGGATCAGGTAGCAGGCTTTCGATTTGCCATAATGAACTGGCCCAGCCTAACCCAAATTCTCTCTCTAGCCCAAACCAACCTGAAGATAAATTTTTGGGAAATTTTGCCCGATACCCTTACTTGAAAGCCTTTAATGAAATATACCCTTCTCATTTCAAGGTTTTTTGTTTTACCCTTCTATTTTTTAATATTTCTAAATTATCCTTTTCAAATATCAAAAGGAAAATACACATGAAATGCCCAACGAAAAGAGGAAAGGGAAAATGAGAGAATGGCGATGCAGCTACCGGAGAGTTCTTCAGGAAGAGAGATGAGTGGAGGAAGCATCCTAGGTTCAGCCATTAGCCCAGCCATGCCCTTCTCGGTTTTAGCCTCGGAGTCCCATCATCGATGTTTACCTGATCGGCGAGCAGATCAACAGCAAACTCCTTGGTCCTTCCTCCTCCTCTTCTAGGTTTGCTTTTAACGGTGTGGTCTTTCCTGGGTTTTTCAATAAATCTTCAAAATGGAAAAATACAATTAGGATTCTATTGTCGGAACCCTAGCTTGGTTTTCGTCATAAGGACTTGCCAAATGGAAGTTTATTTTGGAAGCCTCAGCAGGAGGAATCATCCATGGTTAGATTCAGTTCTGCTATACTTTTAATCTTTTTCTCTTAATTTTATTGCTTCTTAATTTTATTGCTTTTCTTGCTTTGAGTAGGGATAGGGAAAAAAAAAAAAGTGAAAATTTGTTTTAAAAATGCAAAACTTTAGCAATTAAGTTTTGTCAAGTTTTCTAAATTCTTGATTATATATGTTTTTATAATAAATTTTTAGGTGAAGTAATCAAGAGGGCCTAATCCTACCAACTGTGAGTAATTTTTCCATCCTTTTTTTTGTTTTAATTATCGTTGTTGATTTATAGAATTTTGTTGGCCGCTGAGAAAATCTTGGAAAAGGGAGGAGAGAAGTTAATTTTTTGAAATATCAAATTCGCATTTTTGAGCAAAAGATATTGATTTTTCTTAGTTAATTATATTAAATTTTGGTCTAAAACAAGGCTTTTCACTAGGGATTTTCTTCAGTGTCTAAACAGAAGTTAGATTAGTTAAACATGGTTTTAGTTTTGGAAAATTTATTATTAATGTTTTTTTTTATGATCTTAATAAGCCTGCAAAGCTAGGGGATCAGACCTATGAGTTTATTTTAAGGTATGCTTGTTCAACTAGATTGCCTTATTAATTGCTTTTATGTGGTTGGTTCTGTACTTTGTGATAAACAATAGTTCTACAGATCACCATCTATTCTTTACAGCCTATTTGATTGGTGGACCTATAAGGTATATTATTGGGTTCACTAGAACACGGTAATGGAAGCTGTATTGAGTTGGGACAGATGAAGGTCCTATGCTGTTATTGGAAGATAGCATTTCTTTTTTGTTTGCTTCCTTCCTTTTACTATGGCTTTATGTACCAAAGTGTCTTTTAAAGTTAAGGTCCTGGTATGCATGATAGACATAGACATTTTTTCCATGGGCATGTCATTTCTTATTTTGATTGAATCTTAAATCTATGCTTACAAAATTTCTCATTTGTAGGATTGCTACATTGACATTTGCTCCCCAGAGGTTCTAATCATTTTTACTGACAATTTTGATTATCAACATCTATGGTGCCATTTTGTCAAGGGATTGCTTGTTGATGATGTATGTATTTCAAATCAACTATCGATTGTGTTAAAACAAATTCAACTTGTCAGCTGGATATACATTTTCATCTCATACTTATATATTGTATTACATAAATGGAGGCACAAATACACATACATGATGCTCACGCCTCTACCAACATGAATTGTGCATAAATTATTCAAACTTTATGTTTTAAAATGTAAACAGAACTCTCTTTGATTAGAATGCAGTAGAATTATTTTAGATCACTCCTCTAGTATCTTCCGTTCTATATATATATATATATATATTGATAAATACATATATACATATATATATATATATATATATATATATACATATGTATGTATATATATGTATATACTGTCATCTACAGTGCCGTTCTTGATCAAATCTCTTTGCACGACAAAATATCTTCTGAATTTAAGAACATATTATACACACTTTTATAAAGGTCATATATATATATATATATATATATATTTAGCATTGAACAGATCTTGAAGAGAGTGGGGCTCTAGAATATCTAAATAGGGTTAATGAATATCTAAATCCATATATCATATTGCTTCTAATATATATATATATATATATGTCCCATCCCATACATGAACATATAATATGTGCATAACTAGCGACTCCAAATCTTTAAAGACCTACTAGAACTCCTATTCCAAATGTACATTGGCCAAAGCATGTCATGTAGACAAATCAGCTAGAAACAAGATGTAAGGCAATCAATGTATTGTACAAGTTCACTTATTTTACTTCAGTATTAATATCAACGTAGCTATAGGACATTTGTAGTAAAAATTATTGATTGCAAGAACTCCGTACCAGCATAAGTTATTTTATTTAATTTTCTCATTGTGGATTGCATGTTTTCGAATATTTATTTGCTAATTATATGCTGATTTTATTAGTCTACTGGGTTTGTATAGCATTCTAAAATTAGTGAAACTTGATGCATCCTAACTGGTGCATCTTTTGCCTTGTGCAGTGTCTTTATGAGTCTTTTGAGGAAGAAGTTGGATATTTTCAGTTTGCTAAGGCAATAACATCAAATGATATTGATAAAATATAGAAGTTTCTTGATGCTGTTGTTGATGCAAGGTATTCTAGTCCCCTTGATGATGACCCAAATGGCAATGACCTCTTCTTTTTACCCCCAAGTACAGGTGGTTAGGCCTAGAGCATTGGGGGGGAAAAAAAAAAAAAGGATATTCCAAACATGATGTACTGGATGAAACAATTTTAATTATGTAAATATGGTAATCTTGCATTTGGATGGTATAAGTGATGCTAATTGTGTAGAAGTTCTTTTCACCAATGATGAGAACCATAGACGAATTTATGTTGTTTGCATTAGTTTCTCTTAATTACATTTAGTCTAGAATATTTGTAATTAATTTTTCACTGCTAGTTGCACCTTAGTGTATAATTATTATTATTTTTCCCATAGACTTTATCATTGATTTATTGCACTATTTATAATCTTAATTGATCGTAGTTTACAGTTGTGAGGGTTTGATTATTAAGACTTTGAATAAAGATGCTACATATGAGCCTTCCAAGCGGTCACTGAACTGGCTGGAATTAACAAAAGCATTGTCACACAAAGCAAGGTCATCCCAATTATATGATAACGTCTTTCATCAGCTTTTGATATTTCCCTTATCCCTTTTGTTTCTTCCTCCAAAACATGGCCTTATTCATTCAAGATAAAGGATTAAATAATGCCCTTGTTTGTTACCATGAAATGTTAACATTAAATTTATGATACATTTTGCTATATATAATTATATAATCTGGCTTTTGGTTCTATTTTTTCTTGTTATTTTAAATCCCTTTTCTCTGGTTCACTCAATTCCACTTTTTGTAAGTCTTAACAAGCAATGTACTCGGGTGGTTATCTGCAGAAGTTACAAGCTTATCTCCAAAAGCAACATAAAAGGATGTTTATGATTTTTTCACTTATTGTGGTGCAATTGAGCATGTTGAAATCATCAGGTAGAGTCCTTACGCACAAATCAATAGTAGTCCATGGAACCATGAGGGCAATAGTGGTTCATCAGTAACAAATCAATAGAAATAATTTCCATTGGATGGGAAAGACAGTTTAGTTCCCACCAAATTCTAAAATTATTCTTTATAAGGATCTTCATTTCTAGGATGTTTTGTTTCCAGGATCTTAGTGTTTATGAAGATTGATATATGGGCATCACTTATCTCTTATTCAACTAAAGCACCCAAATTTCTAGAGTATTCTCTCTTTAGCTATCGAAAATTCTCTACATTGTAAAACTTGCAATTGAAATTGCCACTATCTTCTGTACTAGGTTCCACCATGTCATGCCTGCTAAAATGACCATAAATTGAATGGAAGTCAACTATTTGCACAATTTTTATTGTGTCATACATAATATGTATGCTATTTGTTGAGAATATACGTCCATTTTTCTTATATTTCTGATTTACCATGTATTTTTGGTATGCTTGCAGAGAAGCTCTTGGTGTAGCAAGAGTTGTAGCTACAATGATTGCTTTATCTATAATCCTTTTGTTAGGAGTCCATGATTGGGATGATTGCTTAAGTGAGATATTAGCATGGGATACCTTGGCTTGGTTTGTTGTTCTAGAGTGGGCATGGCCAGGCAACTAACAAATCTTGGTAATGTAACCTGGATGTCTAGCTGTGTTTCCAAGTTACTTCAGTCCTTCTCTTTGAGCTGGCTAGCTGCATTTGGTGTTCTTCAGGCAACTTATTTCTTTATCCACTACCTGTTTGCAAGTCATTTTTGATCTCAAGATTAGTTCACAAACAATTTGTAATTTTTGCTATTTGCATACTACATCTATCTTGTATGATATAAAATTATATTCAAAATTTGTTAATGTTTCCAAGGTGTTTTTGTCATGCTTCTCTTAATTTGGAATCAATGAGTATATCATCATTAAATATTTTTTTGGCCACTATGTTATTGGTAGTATTTATATTTATATCCTATATACATATGTTTGTCTAAATATTTATATTTATATTTTAGCCTTTTCAATATATATGGTATATTTGATGGTTTGCCGTCAACAAAAAAATAAATAAATAAATAACAGTATGGCAAGAACTATTATGTATGAGCCTATGTGCTTGCAGAAAAAATTACTGACAGTTTCCTTCAGTAATTACCAATGCACCATTGGTAATTTACAATTGTCCATCCGACAACTTCGATGATGTATGTTTCCACCAATAACATGCTAAATCTAACTTTATTAATGATCCTCAATAAAAGAATCTACAAAAAGAATAGAAAAAGTGGGAAAATTCCAAATAAATTTGATTACTGATGGTGCATCGGTGATTACCAAAGCCGATGGTTACATCGGTAATTTCAATTTGTCATGTATTTTCAAAGCAAATCATCACAATTCAATCCGACAACTTCGATAATGTGTGTTTCTACTAAAAACATGCAAAATATAGCTTTATTAATGATCCTCAACAATACAATCCACAAAAAGTTTGGAAAAACTTAGAAAATTTCACCCAAAGTTGATTACCGACGGGTCATCGGTAATCCATATTAGAAGTCCCAATGTTTACTAGAAAAATTACCGTTGGAAATCCATATTGGGAGTCCCAATGTTTGTTGGAAAAATTACCAACAGTTCCATCGGTAATTACTGAAACCCCGTCGGTACTTTTAATTTGACCATTTTTGGGGTTTTTTTTTTCTTTCAGATCATTGAAGAATGTATATTGTGAATGTTGTTGCATTTAACACACATTAGGGGACTTGTGGGGGCCAAAAAATTGGTAAAATGTGATTATCATAAAGTTTTCGGTAATTACCAATGTAACCCACGGTAATTTTTTAAGCAAGGACAAATTGATTACCATAGGTTTCATCGATAATTACCAAAGGCCCTACGGTAATCAAATTTTTGTGCCAATTTAAGAACTTTTTCATAACTTTTGGGATTTTTTCTCTTTAGGATCATTGAAGAATGTATATTTTGCATGTTGTTGCATTTAATACATATTAGGGGACTTGTGAGGGCCAAAAAATTGATAAAATATGATTACTATAGGAGTTTCGATAATTACCGATGAAACCTACGGTAATTTTTTCGGGCAACTACAAATTGATTACTGTAGGTTTCATCGGTAATTACCGAAGGCCCTACGATAATCAAATTTTAATGCCAATTTGAGAACTTTTTTACAACTTTTGGGGTTTTTTCTCTTTAGGATCATTGAAGAATGTATATTTGCATGTTGTTGCATTTAACACATATTAGGGGACTCGTGGGGGCCAAATAATTGGTAAAATGTGATTCCCATAGGGGTTTCAGTAATTATCGATGAAACCTACGGTAATTTTTCCAGCAACTATAAATTGATTACCGTAGGTTTCATGGGTAATTACGGAAGGCCCTACGGTAATCGTATTTTTGTACCAATTTGATAACTTTTTCAGAACTTTTGGGGTTTTTTCTCTTTAGGATCATTGAAAAATGTATATTTTGCATGTTGTTATATTTAACACACATTAGGGGACTTGTAGGGGCCAAAGAATTGGTAAAATATGATTACCATAGGGGTTTCGGTAAGTACCGATAAAACCTACAGTAATTTTTCCAGCAACTACAAATTGATTATTGTAGGTTTCATCGGTAATTACCGAAGGCCCTACGGTAATGGAATTTTTATGCTAATTTGATAACTTTTTCAGAACTTTTGGAATTTTTTCTCTTTAGGATCATTGAAGAATGTATATTTTGCATGTTGGTACATTTAACACACATTAGGGGACTTGTGGGGGCCAAAAAATTTGGTAAAATGTGATTACCATAGGGGTTTCAATAAGTACTGATGAAACCTACGGTAATTTTTTCAGCAACTACAAATTGATTACTGTAGATTTCATCGGTAATTACCGAAGGCCTTGTGGTAATCAAATTTTTGTGCCAATTTGAAAACTTTTTTAGAACTTTTGGGGTTTTTTCTCTTTAGGATCTTTGAAGAATGTATATTTTGCATGTTGTTGCATTTAACACTCATTAGGGGACTTGTGGGGGCCAAAAAATTGGTAAAATGTGATAACCATAGGGATTTTGGTAATTACCTAAATATTCATTTGAAATAACCTCTGGCGACAAGAGATTCGTATGAGAAAACATAAGTAAACGAGCCTCCGCTTGAGCCTGCAAAGATAAGAGTACATGAACAGCCATTTGATCCCGAACTGAGGACAATGCCCCCTTAACCTAAGTGGGCCTACGGGCGAAGCAATTGGTACTTGATCGGGCAGTTTGGTAGTTTGGTTTCATGCAACACCCTCGCAGCAAGAAGAGGCAGTAAAAAAACAATGTTGAATTAGGCCACCCCTTGCCTTGAAAGAATTCACACGCGGCCACCTGCTTTCCCAAAATAAGGGGAGGGCGTAATAAACGACGAAATGCTTCGGGGAGCTGTGTACCACTAGTGCCACAAAGGCTTTTGGTGGTTTTATTGGTGCATACCACGGTGGGGTCTTTGACTAGGGTGAAGTCGTAACACCGGCCGATAAGATCTCTGAGATTGACCAACTGCTGGGTTGGTTTGGCTATTCCTTTCTATTGAAAAGGCGGTCGAAATATGGAAAAACTCCATTCAATTCTCGATGGAAACGGAGTTTTGCGAATTCTCCCCGGAACTGGAAGATCATTTCGAGATCTTCGAACATATTCGAGGGTTCAATGTGATTATTGTCACTTTGGCCACTGCCTATGCTACGCGCATACCTTTGAGAGCCTTTCCGCTGGTTCCCTTCGTCGGCGTCATTGAACCTCGTTAGCATTTCGAAAAGAATTGGAGGCAATTTTGCAAAATGCTTAACCCATTGAACAGGTATGGGAGGGATGGAGATAGGTACACATAGAGGAGTCACCAAATTCACTATCAGTCACCCTTTGGACCACTTAAGAATAAGCTAAAGACGATAAGGACAACAGACCATGACATGGAGATGAGTTAGTATTTGAACCCTTTTGTCCTCATATACATAAATATAGGCTATAACAACAAAACAGATCCTGAATGTTTAAGTCAGCACTGTGTGAAGGGCTTTACATAAAAGGCAGAAAAAGTAACAAGAAAGCATTCATCAAAAAGGCACAGCTCCAAGTTGATTACTTAAAATTTCCTTATGAAGAGACACGAAAATTACAAAACAGAAAAGAATATGTAGGATATAACTATTACATACAACCCTATTATCTGGAGTAGGGTATAAACTACGACCTCCATGGCTGCTTCAAATGCATATTTCCTATACATTTTAAGCACTAAATTTACAGGAGTGTCATGCTTTTACTATCTATTATCTGCTCTCCTATCATTTAGCTTATTTTTTATCACTCAAAAGGTAAACTATTTGTTCAGTGTATTCATGTTTTCTTATCTTTGTATTTACCAAAAACTTACAGAACAAAGTGTTTATGTCGTAGTAAAAATAACTAACAAAGCGTTTATGTCCTAGTAAAAATAACTATGCACTCTTTTGATGTTTGTATTATAGGATTTTGGGTTGCAACAGATACAGAAAGTGGTGGGTTTACAGTTGTTTATAGCTAGTTTGGTGGTTCTTGCTCTCAATTCATCATATAGCTCTTCACAACCTATGCCCTTAAGGTAATTACTCTCTCTCTCTGCTCAGTGATTTTTTTCTATTTGAATCTGCAATATAGGGGTTCAGTTACTTTATTCATCAAGGTGTGACTTGAAGCTAGAATAATGGCAGGCTATTCAACTCTGTCCACTTTTAACATTGCTCTTCCTGTTTTCCTTAATCCTAAGATGTCAAGAACCCAATTTTTTATTTTAAAGAATTTTATAAATTTCAACTGAAATAAAACAGCATAGATAATAGAAATGTAAACTGTACAAGAATGCTGACAGATTAGAGAAAATTGGTGATTGTTATGTTGTCATTAATGTTTAAAATTATAATTTTAAATATGGTTATAATGTATAAGACATTTTCAGTGACTTATTTCCCTTGTTTCATTTCTTGGTCAGCCTGGCTTAAATTGAACTGCCATATTTTACAACTGAGATAACATCACCATCAAGTCCTTTTGCTCTTTCTCTTGCAAAGCATCTGCAATCACTTGGTGCTAAAATGTATGGGGCTTTCTGTCAGGACCCGTCCAAGATCCCTCACCGAAACCCTAGATAAGCCCTAATCCCAAGGAAATCCTACCAGATCCTTCAATGGAAAATCCGACAGAACCTCCCCTAAGGGTTGAACTTACCACAAAATTATCCTACACGAAAAACACTTCTAGATACATCCCATTATTCCTCCCACCTTACTACAATATATTTTCACAGATTTGCAGCACTCCAAGTAAATGACAGGGAATCAATATATGATTCAATAAATATGTGTCCAATCAGTATATAGAGCATTATACAATACAATTAAGTACGAAATTTTATACAATAAATGATAAAAAGGAAATAATACAAGATAGAAGGGAAGGAAAAGCCTCTGGAACTTTCAGCAATGAACCAAGACATCGAGCTCACCCCCGGACAATCAACATTGACTAACCTGAGCCTAGGGAAACGGAATTTAAAAAAATATGAGATGTTAATCATCTCAGTGAGTAACCCAATCTACTATACAATTATAATAGTAATAGTAATTATAATACACTTGATTAATTAAGAATAAATAAATAATAATTAATCAAAAATAATATTTTCTTTCAAAACCCTCACCATTCACTCCGTTGGAAAAATTTTTCCTTTTAAAATATTTTCGCAAAACCCAATATTTTATGCCCCAAAAATCAAGGAATAATTGATTTGATAAAAATTTAAATAATCCAAATACGAATAAAATATAATAAATAAATTTAGAATACTTGCATTAAAGAAATATAACATAAAGGTGAAATTCAATATTTAATTCATAAAATTTGATTTAATAAACTAAAATAAACAGTGTCAAAATATAATTTAAATAATTACAAATGATCATGTAAAATAAGTGGTAAAAAAATATTATAAAATTCATTTTGAAATATTCAACCAATTTATATAATATTTTTATGGCAATATGCATTTTAAAAACATTGATTTAAAATAAATGACATAAAATATGAATAATTATATTTTAGAAATTACTACTTGGAAATAGGTGGCAAAAAAAATTAAATACGTTTAATTTAAATACAACTTTAAAACTCTGAGATTTGAAATTTATATCTAAAAAATACTTGACGCACCACACTATATACCAGTGATACCCTACGATACCCAGTGTCCCGAGCACCGTCCGACGGGAGGTTAAAGAGAAAAACTTGCATACGGTTGCTTCGGCGTCCCGACAGTGCCACTGCTTAAACCGTCAACCCGGCCATGGAGGGGGCGACTTATGGCCAATATCAAACTTGCCTGTCTTAGGTCCGATGGCAACTCACGGGAGACATTATAACTTGCGTGCTCATCCACATACATAGTACAGAACACCAGTACTGTATGAGTGCATCTAAAATAAATAACCATATTATTTAAAAAATAATAATTTTTTTCCAAAACTCACTGTAAGAATCATATAATTTTTCAAATTCACAATCCCACATTATTTCTTTAATATCTCAAGTATAAATCCATCGATAATTTATAATTTTTCTCATATCATAAAATCAATTAGATAATATTTCAAATGCATAAATATATATTTTGAGAGCACCATAACTTAAACCAATATTTTTCTTGAAATCTTTAAAATCAAATCATACCAAAAATATTATTAAAACCACATGAAATTCATATATTCTCAAAATAATGTAAACGCATTTGTTATACATTATAAAATCAACATCAAACTTAGCTATAATTAATTAAAAACCTTAAACCATAATTCCCTTAAAATCCCAAATATATTTTTCGCAACAACACATATATTAAAACCATTATAAATCGACATTGTAAAATTAAATGGAAATTCCTTTAAATATTAAACATATATTAAAATTCACATGAAAACTTTCTAATTACACAATATTCCAACAATAAAATTTAACAATTATTAATAAAATTCCATATCCATAAAATTCTTGAAATCAAAATATTTTTTTATGCACAAATAATTATAATTCATTCAATTTTGGCATCAAAATTCCAAATATAAATTTACTAAATATTCAACACATAAAACATATTCTTCAAATAACAAATTAACACAAAATATATATATTTTAACATCCCAAAATAATTTCGAACGTAGGTCACTCACCTCGAGCACGCAATCCAACCAAGATCTTCCATAGGATCAATTTTACGGTTCACACGTGCTCCTAGAACAACAATATTACACAGAATTAAATAAATTAATATTTTATTCGACTAAATAATATCCGATACCCGGGGAGCTAACACAAACGGTATCCAAAATTCACAAATAAGGTATCAACGGAAAGCTAAGGGGATGAGGATCAAATTACCGACCTCCGTTGGGCTTAACTTGATCGGAGGTGGCCGGAAAGTGTACGGAAGGTTTCGGCCGAATTTCCCCTTCTTCTATCCCACAAACGGCTCGGAATTTGGGCAAATGGAGGTTATTTTCAGAACCAGGGGATTAAAACCTAGGGGAAAGGACAGGTCTCATGGCCGAAAAAGGGGTCAGCCGAAGGACCGCCAGTCGCCAGTTTTGGACCGGCCGATCCCGGCGCGTCCGCCAGCCAAATGGCCTAAAAATTGGCCGCTAACGTCACCTGACCATGGGCTCTCAAGCCCATCGGCACGTGTTGCCTTCCAGCCATTGAAACCCGGTCAAAGAGAGAGGGGGAGAGAGTTAAAGGAGAGAAAGAGAGAGAGAGAAGTCATTGTGTGTGTCTTGCTGGTGTTTGTCGGGCTCGAAGAAGAAGAAGGAGAAGGGAAAGAAAGGAAAAGAAAAGAAAAGAAAAGTGTTTTTCCCACGTGGGGAAAGGGAAGGAAAGGAAGGAAAAAGACAAAAAGAAAAAGAATAAATAAATAAATATTAAAATAATAAAATAATAATATATAAAATAAAGACAAAATAATATAATATAGTATTTTTTTATTGCTGACATATGTCACTTCTAAAATATTACATATGGTGCATCCCACTTGGTGACATGTGGCACAATTATTCACGCTTTTAAAAATAATATTAAAATAATACTATATTTGAAAAATTTTGTAGGTTCATAATTTTTTAACGAAATGTCAAAACCAGACGTGCCACTAGTCTATGGACTCGTATCGACGAGTACTTCACATCTGTACATGAGTCAAAGCTCATATCCCCAAAAATAAAAAGTCAACTATGACACACTTGAACAATTTGAACCTCAACTTGTTTTTGCTCATAACTTTCAAACCGTAGCTCTGTTTTCGACGTGCTACTAGTCTATGAACTCATGACAATGCATACTTTGCAGCAGTACTTTGGTCAATGTGAAATTCTACAAGGAGCAAAAAGTCAACATTTGACCCCTTCTCGGTCAACAACGGTCAAACCCGATCAACCTCGATCAAATTTGAGAAATTTCCGATGTACTTCGAGATGAGGTGTTACACTTTCTGATATTCACACTACCTAGAACAAAAACAGGTAACTCTGTGCTCTGTAACTTTTGTTTTAGAAGCTGATTTGAACCATGAGATTAATACAATTGAAAAATTGGTAACTGTATTCACATTGATCATCTCTTGTGCATTTTGTTTTCAAAAAATGAATTACTTGCTAGATTATGGTATTTGCATGGTGACACTGAATGCAGATGTTTGGAAGTGAGGTGGCAAAACTGTTGAATTATGTTGAATGCTTCCCTGATGCTTATAAGAAAGGAACCAAAATTTTAAAGGCATGCGCAGATGCTAGAATTGAAGGTTTCCCAACATGGGTGATAAACGGGCAGGTGAGAAAGCGTTAAAATTCATTCATTAGATTTTACTGAATACTCAATTTGGAGAAGATGAAATTGCCATTTCAGTTTCTCCCCTCCCGACATTTTATTTTCTCACCCTTTGAAATTCATCCATTTCTTATCAAAGATGGGTGTTTCTTGCAGGTTTTGAGTGGTAAATAAGAGTTGTCAGATCTTGCACAAGCATCCAGTTTTGATGTTAAATGAATCTTTTCTTCCCGCATAGGATAATTCTGTTCAAATTCTGTTGTTTCACATATGTATAGAGTGAATAGTATCCTTGTGATTTACGTAGTAATCAGATTCGAACTGCAATATTTGTACATCTTCTGAGTTTTTTCTTGCTTTCTCTAAGAAGATGAGGCAGCTTTACAATAATCAGATTCGAACTGCAATACTTTTACATCTTCTAAGTTTTTTATGCAATATTTATTTTTTTTTCTTACCTATAAAAAGATAAACTCTTCGTTCCAAGCATAAATAAAAAACCAACTAAGCAACCCATTAAAACAGCAATTGAAGATCTACCAAAACCATCAAGTGGACCAAAATTGAAATCCAGAACCAAAGGACTAATAGGAAGCAAACCATATTCCCAGCTATGGCTCCCAAAGCCCCAAAGAGAACATTCAATTGCTTCTCCGACCTCCTCAATGCAGATTTTTCAAAAGAAACCTTGGTGAGTAACGTCAAAAACTTAAAAACACCCACAAATCCTAGTAGAATAGAAACAAAACCACCATTTGCTAAAGACCCAAATTCTTCCGATCCACCATTCAAGTATTTCTAAAGCAGCAAAAAAGAAATAACCACAAGCGAGAAGGTAACCTTGTATTAGATCTAAAATAAAGGACATCCAGGTCTTTTAAAATTTTTTTAAAGGTGTAATGTATATTAAAAGGCAAAACAAAAAAGTTCACCAATACAAGGCTATATATCGTTATGACCCTTCTAAAGAGGGCATTGGTCCAAATTTCTCTAAATTTTTTAGCTTGGGCCGAGCTGGGTATTTTAAATTTACACCCCTATATTTCAACCATATCTGTACACTTCTTAATGCCCAAGACCAAGACTCAAGACTAAGAACGAGACAGAACTTAGTACAAAAAAGGGTTTAGGAATGGAAATGAGATCACGAATTAAATCGGGATTGAACCAAGCTAAACTGTAGATTAGTAACGAAATCGGCATCTAGAATCATTTGAACTATATTGAGGCCCATGATTGCCTGAACACAATTTGGACATGAGATTACATAAATAGGATTAAAGGGAAAACACAAAAATGCCCACCCCCAGCCAAAATGAAGAAAAATGCTCAGTTCTCGTATTTTTAATGATTTTGCCCACCTTTTACTTATTTTATCAAACAAATTATCCAAAATATTCTATTCTTACCATATTGTCCAAATAAACCTATAAAAAATAGGTTTACTCTGTAGCCTCTCTAATATATATATATATATATATTTGGAATATTCATCAATAGAATTATTTTAGTTAAAAATGGATAAATTTTAAATCTTTTGATGAATATATAAATATATATATTATAGAAAACACCATAAACACTCTTACACTCTTAGTAAGGTTTGGCAATAATGATGGCTGTTAATAAATTCATTTTTTGTGGGTTTTTTTTTTGATAATATAGTGATAGTATTTTGGATAATTCATTGATAGGATAAATGAAAAGTGGAAAAAATTATTGAAAATTAAAAAGGTGGAAATTTTTCTTTATTTTGCTCAGGGTGAGCATTTTTATGTTTTCATCTAAACCTGGATCTATGGAATGAGATTTGAATCTGGAATCTCTTGAGTGGGACCTAAACCCAAAATCTACCAAATGGGATCAAGATCCAGTATCTCCTAAAAAACATAAATGGCACTTGGAACCACGATGGCGTAAAAGAAATCCAAATGCAAGATTTCCTGGACAGAACTTCCGACCTAGACCCGAGATCTTGCAAACAGGATTCTGATCGGGATCTCTTGAATAGAACACAAATAAAGATCTTTCGAACAGCACCCAAACCCAGGATCTCCCAAACGAGATCCAAACCAGGGATATGTCAAACAAGACTTGGACCTGGCATCTCCTAAATGGGACTCGAATGAGACCTAAAAACAGTCGAATAGCACCAGGATCCAAAACAGCCTAAATTGGTCTGCAACCTGAGATCGCCTAGATGTGATTCGGACTAAGGATCGTTTGAATATGCCCTAACACTAGACTGCAAAAATAGAGTTCTCGATCCTATTCAGGATATTCCATGTCCTGATCCTCTTTAGGCGATTCCAGTTTCAAGTCACATTAGGATAATCATGGTTTCAGTGCCATTTGGGCAATATCGATTCTAGATCCTGTTTGAGCAATCTCAGCTCTAGTGCTATCCAGGTGATCTCAGATTCACATCCTTTTGATAGTCTTGGATCCAGGGGCCCATTTGGGAAGTTTTGGATTTCAATGTGATCCAAGCAATATATTTTTATGTTATTTGGGCAATCCCTAGCCCCAGTCTCGGTCGAGCAATCTAGAGTCCAAGTCATATTGGATTTATCTTGAGTACTAATCAATATGATCCCAGGCCTAGGTCATGGTCGAGCAAACAACTCTGCATCGCATTCGAATAATCCCAGATAGTACTGATCCGGTTTGTGAATATGGAAATGATTATTAAATTTTGGTAACACTATATATCTTTTATAAAATGTAATTTTCCTTTTTTGGATAAATGCAACCTAAGTTTTTACATGTTAATTTTATATGAGATGACAACCTCGCTATCATTGATTTAGGATATATGTCTTGGGTTTCAATCGAATATTGTTGTTGTCGTTGTAAATATTCTTTAGATGTCCTCGTTAGTACTGCATTTCACGTGTTTGATATTTCACAGCTACCAGTACAGTTGTTGCCATTGGGGTTGTCTTGATAATAATTTGCTGCTTATGGAGAAAATATTCAATTAACAAGCTCATATTCTTCTGGAAGAATATTCAAACCCGTCAAAATGTTGAAGCATTTCTGAGAAACTATGGGCCCTATCTCGTGAGAAGATATAGTTATTTGGACGTTAAGAAAATGACCAACTCCTTCTCAGATAAATTACGCCAAGGGGGCTATGGCAGTGTTTACAAAGGGAAGTTACATGATGATGGTCATCTTGTTGCGGTGAAGGTGTTGAACAAATCAAAAGGAAATGGAGAAGAGTTCATCAATGAGGTCGCAGCCATTAGTAGAACTTCCCATGTCAACATAGTTAGTCTATTGGGATTCTGTTACGAAGGCAAAAAAAGAGCTCTCGTCTACGATTTCATGCCTAATGGATCACTTGAAAGTTCATATTTGACGAAAAGCCCCAAAAAAATTTTGATATTAAGCCTCACAACATTCTTCTTGATGAACACTTCTCGCCGAAAAAATCTGATTTTGGCCTTGCTAGAGTATGCACTAGAGAGGAAAGTATCATTTCAATGCTTGGTGCAAGGGGTACCGCTGGGTATATTGCTCCAGAAGCATTCTGTAGAAATTTTGGAAGAGTCTCACAGAAATCTGATGTGTATAGCTATGAAATGATGGTTTTAGAAATGGTTGGAGGAAGGAAAAATGTTAACGTTGGAGCTAAACGAAGAACTTGGATTGAAGAAACTATGGATGAAGAGGATGAAGTAAAAGTGAAAAAGATGATCATAGTGAGCTTGTGGTGCATACAAACTGACCCTTTAAAACGGCCAGCTATGAGCGAAGTCATAGAAATGTTAGAAGGGAGTCTTGATTCCTTGCAAGTACCACCAAAACCTTTCTTGTCTTCTCCTTCAAGATCGCAAGCAGATACTACTACACTTATAACATAAGAAATTAATAGTGGTTCTGTAATTTACTAGATATATATAATAATTTGCTTCGTAAATCCTATGATGAATTAATTATTAGTTGTATGACAAATAATTTCTTTTATGTTTTTAGGACAAAAAGATCTGATCTGTCCACTGAACTAATGTTTGTCATATTTCGGATCAATTTTCAGGATAAATAATACGTATTTAACTTACTTTTTATTTTTCATATTCTCAAATAATTTTAAAGTTCCAAACGTAACCATTACTTAGAAGCCTATATTACATGTATGAACCATGAAGTCTAGACCTGTCATCATAAATTACATAATTAAACAGAGTACAAAAGTAAATTAATACAATATCAGAATTCTGCAATCTCCTGTGTCAATATTTAAGCTTGATTAATTATAAGAATGACAAAGCTTTTACTGGCAGCACTCTGTCTAGGTTTTTGATTTTTTTTTTTTTTAAACGCTTTGAAACACTCTGTTTAGTTGTGTTTTAGAAGTGCATGCCTTGTACCCTACGCTGCTGAATATGAAGTAACAGCATAAATCTAGGGTTCAGGGACGCAGTTTCAGGTCTTATGGGTTCTAATTAAAGTAGGAATGAAAAGCTTTAAGTCGCTCTTCTCGAATTTCATTTCAATTGCACTGGAAAAACGTTAGGAATTTAATTAGCATTCCACATTTACCCTATAACATTCCACGCATTACTATAAAAAACTCTGTCTGCATGGATTAATAATATACTTTCAGAAACACTTCTGAATGAAAATCGGAATCAATTTATATAAGTTAATTTCAATCTTTAGACCAAACAACGACGAGATACTTTTAAAAGGAAAATTTAGTCTACGTACAAAAGCACACTTTATGTATGATCATATGTTATACTTTGTTTGACCTTTGAAGCTATGATAAATTTGTTAGGAATCGGACCCATTCAATGCATATCAAGCTTATATTTTCTGCCCATATGTTCAATTTTGTAAATCCCTCATGTGTATTAAGTCTGATTGGGCTGCAAAACGTCTCAAGGGTAAGACAAAACCTAGCCTTCTTTTTATACATTTGGCAACAATTCGATCTGCATTCTCTATATTTTATATGAAAATTAATGGTTTTTCCTTTATTAACTTTGATGCATTGAAACATCTCAGCCAGGTTGTATTTTGGTCAGCTTTTCTAGGATTTAGAATGTATTAAATCATTAGTTTCAGAATATATTATTTAAATCCATTTGAGTGTACGAAAATAATCTCCTAGGAGAGTACCTAGCTATTAGTCCTCCTTCTAAAATGATTTTCCAAAGATAAAATTGCTTCTTAACCGATCTCCTCGCTAATTGTTAAGGAAGCCACGGTCGATGCGGACAAGAAAATATAGATGGTTAATATAGACAAGGGTCTTATTACAGATGGATGGAGAAAAAAAAAAAAAAAATTTAACAACTGAGATGGTTTGTAAAATACTTTGATCAAATACATTAATATATGTTCACTCACTTATATATATAGCAGACTACAAATATATATATATATATATATATATATAGCGGATTACAATAACAATAATTGGGTAATTACACAAACTACCCCTCTTATTTTAATTTTTTTCATACACACCTTTCGTTTTTTTTCTTTTAAATTGTACATTATCATCTTTAAAGTTTCAAATTTCTTTCGTAGCTGGATCCTCTGTCCCCATTTTGATGTCCCCAAGCCTGTCCTCCCAATCAATCAATGCCACCTCATTTTAAAAAATAACACTCATATTTTACCGTCAGTTTATTATATTTTTTACTTTTTTTTTTTAACTTTAAAATACTCCTTCTTCTTTTTGCCTTTGAATGTCGCACAGCCATACCGGCATTCATCAAACTTTAATTGCTTTGATTACCAACATCGTTTCCACCAATTTTTAAATTTTATATTCATCACTGAATGATAATTTTTAGTAAAATCTAATTTACATCGCTCATCGAAGCAAATCCATAGAACATTTATTTTCCAAAAAAAAAAATATATTTACATTATTAGAAATCTTTGAATCATAAAATTTCATTAAAATTTAATGTTTGATAATATTTTTCATTATTATTTTTAAACCTAAAAGACCCTTTATAAATCTTTTTTTTTTTTTTTTTCCTTTTTGTTGTTAAAGTCAAAGAATTAAAACTCGCGGGTTCAATCAAAATGTATATGGCGGTAAGCTCAATCCAAAAGGACTCAAAAGCACCATTTTCCAGGCAACTTCAAACGATTGTTGCATAAAATTCTCATCCCATCAAACCAGACAACGAAAATATACATACTTATATCTTCATATTTGTTGAACCATGCCCAAGTCTTAAGATATATATATATATATATATATATATATAAATATATATATATATATAAATATATATATATATATATATATATATATATATATATATTTAAAATTGAAGAAAATCCGAACCCAACCATCTAGCAAATAAACCCCACTTTCAAAACATACATTTTCTCTCTTCTATCTATTGGTAATTGAAGGTATTACGGTTTGATGAATACCGGTCTGGTTGCGCGACATTCAAAGGCAAAAAGAAAAAGGAGTATTTTAGGGTTAAAAAAAAAGTAGAAAATATAATAAACTGACTGTAAAAAATGAGTGTTATTTTTTAAAATGAGATAGCATTGACTGACTGGGGGATAGGCTTGGGGACACCAAAATGGGGACAGAGGATCCGGCTCCATTTCTTTCATAATCTCTTTCATTCAAGCCAAACATTGAAAACCTTTGAAATCTAGTGGTCAACAAGGTTTATATTTTTTATAATGACAAAAATAACATCAATATGAAACAGTAAAGTAATTAAATTAACATATATACAAATAAACATATTTTTTGTAAAAAAAAAAATAATAATAACTTTAAATATATATATATATATATTATATTTTGTAAAAGGTGATATTTTATAATTTATTTTATATTTTGATAAATAACTTATTTGTAAAATAACTTCTAGAAATACGGAAAATATTAACTTTTTACTATTAATAGTTTACATCGATGGTATCTTTGTTATTATAAAAAAAAGTAAACCATGTTGACCACCATATTTCAAAGTTTGAAAAAATATATAAATCTCAATATGAAAAAATTTGAAACTAAAAGAGGTATAACTTTGCCTTTTCTTGAATAACCAAATAAATAAATAAATAAGTAAAACAAAAACAATTTCTTTTTTTTTCTTCAACATACAAAGTTCACCGCATTTAAAAGGCTCTTATCAATTAAATCCAAAATATTTATATAGTAAGTATATATTTGACAGAACTTTTTTTGGGATTAAAAATTTTATTTAAAGATCAATTGTTCTTGTATTAAAAAATAAAGGTATTTGATAAAAATCAACAAATATTTGTTAACTAAAAAAATTATTTTTTTAAACTATTTTAGAGAAACTTAAATTTTGTACTTCTTTAAAAAAATTGTTCATTTTAGATTATATGGAAACTAAATTAATACAATATTTTTAACTTATATGAAAATTCATTAAGCATTTAATGCGGTTTTTTTTTTTATAACTAAACACTTATTAACTTTTTAATAAAAGTATTTTTTCAAAAAGATCTATTATATAAATTTTTACAGATTAAGGTTCTATTTTCATCAACTATATCAAACGGATCTTTAATACTTATTGATTGGTTGTATAATTAGTTGTTAAATGAATTTAAATTTAAAAATGATGTGGAAACCTTAATACTTGTCGTGTAAAGATTCCTTAATTAGAATATTCTTTGTGACTACATTATATATAGGAAGTTAGTTGCCGGCCATTCCAAAGCCATTCACTATTTGAATTAGAAAAACATCCAATTGTTAGTCAACCCGGTAAGAAGCGGAAAACAGAAAAGAAGTGAGATTGAATTGTTCAGCTCAGTAGCAGGCAGTTTGGCACCCACATCATATAATTTTTTTTTTTTTCTCTTCATTATATTTCAATTCAATATTCATCTCCTTCTTTTGGATTTCATCACCCAGATGAGGTTGCACAAGCTGTTGTATCTGGAAAAGAAACACATCCAAATTAGCATCCTTATCATCTTTTTCACCCTGCAGCTGGTAAAGTCAGGTACTGTCCCAGAAGAATCAAGGTATGAAGACTGCAAACCCAGAAACTGCGGCAGTGGCCCAGATATAAGCTACCCTTTTTACGTCCAAGGCGCCGGAGGAGACTTTTGCGGTGAGCCAGCGTTTGAGATTGTGTGCATGGATAACAAACCTATGCATTGGACCTCAAGCGGCCCCTACATCATCAAGAATATATCATATGAAAACCAGTCAATTCTTTTGGTTGCTGCAGAACTTGTGAATGCTCCTTGCTTTGCTCCTTCTCAGAGATTCGCATTTGCGCACAACTCTCCCTTCAAGTTTACCTCCAAACATGCCGATCTTCTATTCTCTTACGGATGCAACAAATCATTTGCAGTTTTTGGTTTCGAGACATCTTTGGTTTCTTGCGCTTCCAATTCCAGTTATAAATCCTTCGTTGCTTTGCTACCTAAGGCTGTGAAGATCAATGATGGCTGCATTTCTGACGTGTTTGTACCTGTTGATTTGGAAGGAGATCGATCTAATCAAACCATAAAAAATGTGGACTATGTTCAGCTGTTGAAGAATGGATTTACTTTAGAATGGCACGGACGTGGCTGCGGAAACTTCTGTACGGAAAGCGGTGGTCGATGCAGACAAGAAAATGGAGTCGCTGTATGCTATTGCCCTGATGGAACAACCCATCCGACAAAATGCAAACAAGGTAATTTAATTTAATAACCTTACAAAATCCATCAAATCTAGCATGTATCAATTAATATATACTAATATTTATGTGTTATTGTTTGATTGATGAACTTCTTAATATGATTTAAATATAGATAAATTTAATTCATGATTAAATATAAATTAATCAAATAATATATGTACGTATGATAAATAACTTGGTAAATTATATGGAATCTCCAGTATATATTATTCAATTTAATTAGTTTAAGTATAATTACTTGCAGTGTTATAATTAGTCAAATTGATCATCATTAACTTGAGAAGGCCTTGTTTTTCCGTTAAATCAAAGTACATGATCGACATTGTTTTTATTTTAAAACCCAAAAAAAAAAAAAAAGTTAGGAATTATATACTGAAGATGAGGAATGAATTTTATAATTTATTTATTTTGTAATATATATATATATATATATATATATGATATATATCTATACACTGATAAAAATTAGATAAATCCCTTGAGTCTTTGACTCGATGTACGGCAGTTGGTTCTTCTTTCATGAAAAAAAAAATATTTTTGATTCGAAATTAAAATCAAAGGACGAACAAGCAAGGACAGACTCAGCACAACCCAAAAAAGCTACTATAAATTAATTAAACAAGAACCGACTCTCGTTGCTGACGCAAAGAATACTAAAAACTAAAAACTTTTTAATGATTAAAAAATAAAAAATGCCTATCTTATTGTTACTTTTCCTGGATAATGTACTATTCAAATTTTTTAAACTATATTAAAATATTTAAAAAAATAAAGACCATTTCGAATATTCTAAGGGTCCTTATCAAGGCCGGCATGAAATTGATTATATAATTAAGAGTTTCCGGTGAGTTTGCATGTATGTCCAAGGAATATAATAAATCTAGGAAGACCCTTTTTTTTTTCTTTTTTTTCTTTTTTTCATTTGTACAAAGACTCTCTTAGAAGGAAAAAAAATTTCCGGGACTGCTGCTGCCAACTCTCAGCAAAAAAATGGGATCCACAATCAAAATTTGCTCCACTTAAAATACTTTTTTTCTTTTTTTTTGGGTAACATCCTGTTGGAAGGCTTGAATCGTTAAACCTTCAGTCCAGTTGTCATAAAATCTAACCTTGTTTTTGTGTCCAGTCTAACTTTTCAGGGACGGCTTCAAACATGTGCATTATATATAAAAAAATCCAGTTGTCATAAAATCTAATCATGTTTTTGTGTCCAGTCTAACTTTTCAGTGACGGCTTCAAACATGTGCATTATGTATAAAAAAATCATTCATGTATTGGGTCATGCCTTAATTTTTGTTCGAAGTTTGTTTGTGTTATGTCACTTATAAATTGTAATATATTTTTCCTTTATCTCTTTTTTTTTTTTTAAAGGTTACACTCATCCATAAATTATGATACGTTTGAGTATTAGATTTATTGATACTAAATGAGAATTCTCAATGAATGATTGGTTGATTTATATATATATATATATATACAGTTTTATTACGGTGCATACCAAATATATATATCATAAAAAATTATATATACATATATAGCCTTGTTATGACAAAATACAATTCACAGATTTATTTTGGACTATAATTATAGCTTGAATATATATATATATATATATATATTTTGGTAATAGGCTCGAATAACATTTGTAATAATAATCAAACGGGAATTTCCAAAAGTACTAACCATGTTAGCTTGGGTCCTAAACTCTAATATATACATTGTACAATAGAGTGTAGTATGAGTAATGTGCGACTTGCACCATATACTGTCGAGACTTTATACAAACCATCCTTGGCCCACCCTTTTTATCAGGTTTAAATTTAAGGATTGCGGGGTTTTCAAAAGTTGATAAAACCCCACCTTTCCTTTTTTTTTTTTTTTTTTTGGGTGAATATGATAAATCCCACATGTGAATGAAGGAATGTTTATGTTTAATATATAAATCATTAACTCGCGTTTTATAGGCTTGAGCTATGAAATAAATGGTATTTTTAGTAAAGTATTTGCTAAATTGGAAGGGCAAGAATTGAATGCGCTCTCATGTTTTGTTATTTTAATATTTTTATTTTACAGGAAAGTTTGGAAGCAACACAATCCTTACAGTTAGAATAGGTACGTAAATTTACTCTTGAATTCCTTAATTTATTATTATAAAATGGCCTGGTAAATACTTTTCATAATATATTTGTTTGAATGAATGAAGTAAATTTATATTTTCTAACACCAATGATCCATGAAACCTTTGAACTTCAAAAGCGTTAGAGCTATAGTTCCTAATTTGGAAATACTATAGTTCCTAACCTTAAACACAGTTTATTTTAACCTATTGACATATTTTGTGTGTGAAATATTGTATGCTCGTCGTGTTGGTAAAAAGAGACAGATAAGTTTTGAATAATTTATAAGTAAAAATTGTCTTCAAACGACTGAAAATAAATTGTTTCGATGTTAGGGATTGTAACTGCATGCTTATGAAGTTCAGGAGTACAAATGCAAAATAAAAAAAATAAAAAAGAATGGTTTAGGGAATTACTAGGGGAAAAAAAAAAAACCCTTAAATTTATAGAGACTATTCTATGGCACAGAAATGCTTTAGCGGGTAATTGGTTCATCAACTAAAAGAGGGTTTGTTTTTTTGACTAAAGTTTCAAAATAACTTATCTTTATATATATATATATATATATATAATGGCTTATCTTAATTTATTAAACCATTTTCTCTTGTTTATTTTTTTTTAAATTAATACTTAATTTTAGATTAATTGAAAAGTACAAATTTTAAAGCTTGTATCTTATTCAAAATATATTAATTTTTTAAAAATTATCCCTATTCAAAATATCATATTTCAACTATGTTCCCCTAACTTCTTCATACCCAAGACGAAGTCTCAGGATTGGGATTTATTATCGAGAAGGCTTCGAGATTGGGAATGGGAATGGGATCATTGAATGGGATCCAAATTAAAACCGAACAGAAACATGGATTAGGAACGACATCGGAATCTAAGATCATTCAATCGTCTCAGAGACCTAGGATCATCTAAACTGTACTCGAATCAGGGATTGCACTTTTTTTTCTTTTTTTGGTAATAAATTCTAGTCCATTAAGATTTAAGACTAAAACAAATGCAACCTAAGTTTTTTTCAATTTGACTAAAAAATACAAC
The DNA here is from genome assembly GCF_031755915.1 of Ziziphus jujuba. Lineage (NCBI taxonomy): Eukaryota > Viridiplantae > Streptophyta > Magnoliopsida > Rosales > Rhamnaceae > Ziziphus > Ziziphus jujuba. The sequence goes on from NC_083390.1 coordinate 22,020,064, forward strand.
GAATGTTTTTAAATGTTAATTATATATGAATGGCAACCTATATAATTGATTTGGGATATATGTCTTGGTTTATAATCGTATAAGAGAATATTGCTGTTGTTGTTGTTGTTGTTGTTGTAGTATATATTGTTTAGATGTCAAGTCCTCGTTAATATTGTATTTCCCGTGTTTGATATATAACAGTTACCAGTACAGCTGTTGGTATGGGGGTTTTCTTGATAATAATTTACTGCTTATGGAGGAAATATTCAATTAGCAAGTTCATATTCTTCTGGATAAAGAATAACCAAGCCCGCCAGGATGTTCTAAGAAACTATGGGGCCGCGGTGAGAACATACAGTTATTTGGATGTGAAGAAAATGACCAACTCCTTCTCAGATAAATTAGGCCAAGGGGGCTATGGCAGTGTCTACAAAGGGAAGTTGCGTGATGATGGTGGTCTTGTTGCGGTGAAGGTGTTGAACGAATCAAAAGGAGATGGAGAAGAATTCATCAATGAGGTTGCGACCATTAGTAGAACCTCCCATGTCAACATTGTTAGTTTATTGGGATTCTGTTATGAAGGCCAAAAAAGGGCTCTCATTTACGATTTCATGCCTAACGGATCGCTTGAAAAGTTCATATTTGGTGAAAACCCACGAAACAATAAGTTGGGATGGAAAATGCTCTATCAAATATCACTTGGCATTGCTCGAGGACTAGAGTATTTGCACCGTGGTTGCAACACAAGAATTTTACATTTTGATATTAAGCCTCACAACATTCTTCTTGACAAAAACTTTTTGCCTAAAATCTCTGATTTTGGCCTTGCTAGAATATGTACTAGAGGGAAAAGTATCATTTCGATGCAGGGTGCAAGGGGCACAGTAGGGTATATTGCTCCTGAAGTATTTAGTAGAAACTATGGAGGAGTTTCACACAAGTCTGATGTTTATAGCTATGGAATGATGGTTTTAGAGATGGTTGGAGGGAGAAAAAATGTCAATGTTGGAGGTAATACGAGTGAAATATATTTCCCACATTGGATTTACAAGCGCATTGAGCTTGAAGAAGATGTTCTTGGATTGAAGAAGACTATGGACGACGAGGAGGATAAAGTAAAAGTGAAAAAGATGATCATAGTGAGCTTGTGGTGCATACAAACTGACCCTTTAAACCGGCCAGCTATGAGCGATGTCATAGACATGTTAGAAGGGAGTCTTGATTCATTGCAAGTACCACCCGAACCTGTTTTGTCTTCTCCTGCAAGATCGCCAGCAGATACTACTACACTTGTTACATAACAAATTAATAGTGGCTATGTAATTTACTAGACATATATAATGATTTTCGTAAATCCTATGATGAATTATCAAATAATTGTATGACAATTAATTTCTTGTATGTTTTTATCAGGACGAAAAGATCTATCTGATCCGATTGAAAGAAACTTCCTCGTTTACATGTCCATTTATCTAATATTAATTTTCATATTTCAGATCAATTTTCAGGATAAATTATGCATACTTAATTTACTTTACTATCTTTCATGTTCTCAAACAATTTTCAAGTTCCAAACATAAAACTAACTTAGAAGCCTGGATAACATATATGAACTATCAAGTTTAGGCCGGTCATAAAAAATTAATAGAATTAGACGGAGTACTAAATAAAAATTAATACAGTGTCAGAATTTCTGCAATCTCATGTGTCAATATTTAAGCTTAATTATAAGAATGGCAAAGTTTTTATTGGCAACAATTGTTTAGTTGTGTTCTTAGAACTTAGAAGTGCATTCCTTGTACGCTATATGTCGTGCTACATACATGAAATATTAATAGCGTAAGTCTAAATGTTGGCACGCACTTTCAGGTCCTTATGGCTCCAAATTAAAGTCGGAGGGAAAAAGCTCTAACTCTCACTTCTCGAATTTCATTTTCAATTGCATTGGGAAACATGTTAGGAATCTAATTGCATTCCACATTTTACACTATATCATTCCATAAGTTACTATAAAAATCGTCTCCTAATTCTATCTGCATGAATTAATAATATATTTTCAGAAATACTTTTAATTAAAAATTGGAATCAATATATATATATATATAAGTTAATTTCCAACTTGAAACCAAACAACGACATATCAATTTCAAAAGGAAAATTTAACCTCTACGTACAAAAGCAGACTTTATATATGATCATATATTATACTTTTTCTTTTCTTTTCTTTTTTTACCGTTAGAGCTATGTGAACATTTGTTTGGATTTGGACCATTCAATATATATCTCGCGCATATTTTGAGCCCAGATGTCCATCAACTTTGCAATCCCTCATATGCTGTTGTGTCTGACTGGTTACAATACGCCTCAAGGGTAAAACAAATATTGCCTTCTATTTTATACATGTGCAAACAATTTGATTTTCATTCTTTATATTTCATATAAAAAAAAAATTAATGGTTTTTCCTTCATTACATTTGATGCATGGAAACATCTCAGCCAGGTTGTATTTTGGTCAGCTTTTCTTGGATTTAGTTAATGCATTAAATTATTAGTTCAGAATATATTAACATAAATCCATTTGGGTGTACAACATGTTTCTCCTATGAAAGTACCTATTTGTCCTTCTAAAATGCTTTTCTAAAGATGAAATTATAAAATTACATCTTAACCGATCTCCTCACTAATAGTTTAGGAAAGCAAGGGTCAACGTGGACAAGAAAATGAAAATGGTAGATATTGATAAGCTGACTGTGCTGCAGCCATGTCACAGTCAGCAGCCATGTCATCACATAGCCACGTCATCATACAATCTGGATCAACAAGAGTTTGCTTCAAACAAATCACCTCCAAGTGATAAAAACAAAACTGGTGCAGGATAAATGTTATCAGCGATAAAGCTGGTGTAGCTGGTGTAGTTATCTGTCATTGGTAATCCTTATTTTGCCTTTTCTTGTAACTAACGTATGGGAAAATACTTGTATAAATAATGCTGTAAAAGTCAATATTAGAAGTAGAAAAAGTGCAGTAAACAGTTAAGTAATACAATATACACAAGCACATTTTTTGTTACTTTCTTGTTTTTTATCATGGTATCAGAGCTTGGAAAATCTCCAAAGCTTAATCTGAATGTAGCTTTGGAAATTGAACCAAGATTAACCATCCAATCTTTTCATCAATGTTCCAGTTTGATATCTTTAAAACTTGATTTTTCAAATTATCTACTATGGAGATCACAAATGGTTCCCTTGGTTCAAAGTTTGGGAATTCTACATCACATTACTAATGTTGAACGTCCATTAGAAGAACTTCAGATAGAAACTAGTGGAGGCAGTGGAAGCAGTAAAGTTTGTAATCCAAATTATCAACTATGGATCAACAATGATGGCCTGTTTATAACTTGGTTGCTCGGGACAATGACAGAAGATGTTCTCAGCTTCACCTTTGGCCTGGAGACAGCTTTCAGTGTTTGGCATGCCATTGAAGAGCAATTGCTGCCAGCTACGAAGGAGAAGGAAATCTACTTAACTGATCGTTTGATGGGTTTGAAGAAAGGATCTGCAACCTTAGATGAGTATCTCAAAAACTTTAACTCTATTTGTGATAATTTATCTACAATTGGAAAACCAGTGAATGACTTGGATAAATGCTTTCATTTATCTAGAGGATTAGGCCATACTTATCAAGATTTTAGGTTGGCTATGTTGTCAAAGCCCCCATATCCGACATATACGCAGTTTGTTCTCTCTTTAAGGTCTCATGAACAGGTTCTAAGTAATTTTTTCAGAAGAAAAGCAGGGCCTAAATCAAGAATATGCATTTGTTGGGCAACGAAGTCGTGGAACAGGAAGAGGACGTGGTGGCAGATTCAACTCCCGTGGATGTGGTTTTGGACCCGCAAGCTTCTCTGTGCCAAATCGTGGAGGTTTCAGTCCTACAAACTTTTCTGTCCATAATCGTGGAGGAAGTCACTTTTCAACACAAGGCCGTGGCAGCTATTTTTCTCGTAATATGGCTCCTGCACCAGTTTCTAATAGCACTCAGACCCTGAAATCCTCTCAAAAAGAAGCAGTCATATGTCAAATATGTGGTAGACCCTATCATACTGCTTCCAATTGTTGGAACAGATATAATCCTATAGATGAACCCGGTGAACACCATGAAGCTAATGTTGCCCATAAAGTTCAAGAAGAACCCACATTTTTTGCAGATTCTGGAGCTACATCCCACATGACTAATGACCCAGGTACCTTATCAATTTCTAAACCTTACAAAGGATCAGATGCTATCTATGTGGGTAACGGGAAAGCTTTATCAATTTCCCATATTGGAAATAATACGCTTAAATCTCATCAAAAAAATATTTCTTTAAAAAATGTTTTGGTAGTTCCAAAATTGACAAAAAATCTACTTTCAGTTAGTAAATTGACTGATGATAATGCTTGTAGTGTGGAATTCACCTCTTTTGGTTTTTTGATTAAGGACCTCAACAATCAAATAATAGCCAAGGGGCGTAGACATGGTGGACTGTATGCTTTGAATGATGACAATCAAGCGTTGGCAGCAATAAAATATGGAGGTGGTTCATCTGAACTGTGGCATCTCAGATTGGGTCATCCAAACACTCAGTTCTTACAAATCTTAGATAAAAATAAAAATATTTCTGTTTCAAGTTGGATGACAAATTCCTCTATGTGTGAAAGTTGTCAGTTAGGGAAGCAATGTAAACTTCCTTTTGATACTTCCAATAATCTTTCTACTGCTCCTTTGAATAAGGTACATTGTGACCTATGGGGACCTGCTCCTGTTTTATCTACTCAAGGTTTTAAATATTACGTTATTTTTATTGATGATTACAATAGATTCACTTGGTTTTATCCTCTAAAAAGGAAATCAGACTTCTATGATACTTTTCTCAAATTTCAGAAGATGGTTGAAAATCAATTTGATAAAAAAATTAAAATCTTTCAAAGTGATGGTGGCGGTGAATTTCAATCACAGATATTTATATCTCATTTGGATTATTGTGGTATTATTCATCAAATTTCTTGTCCAAGAACACCACAACAAAATGGTGTAGCTGAACGAAAGCATCGTCACCTTGTTGAAACAGGTTTGACTATGATGTTTCATGCTGAGATACCACCTAAATATTGGGTAGATATTTTTTTTACTGCTACATATTTGATAAATAGGCTGCCAGCTTCTTCATTAAAAATGGAAATTCCATATAAAAAATTATATGGACAATTGCCACATTAAATGGGTCTTCGAGTTCTGGGTTGCAGATGTTATCCATATCTTAGACAATCGGGAAATAATAAGTTTATGAAGAAAACTTATCCGTGTATTTTTATTGACTACAGTCCTTCTCATAAGGGATACAGATGCTTGGATCCAAAGACAAATCGAGTATTTATTTCAAGGCACGTTGTATTTGATGAAACATTATTTCCTTTCAAAACTAATATTTCTTCTATTTCACAGGAACCTCTTGAACTGACTACTTTCTTTAATGCTGATGAGTGCTATGCCACACCCAAGGACCAAGGCTCACACGACACTCAAAACCAAAATTGGTCACCCAACCCTTTACCCAACAGTTCATACAGCAAGGACCAGTCCACAGCACCTATATTACCCACCAGCTGTTGTGAGGAGACAACCCACTTACAACCAGTCTTTCCTTCCTCACCTACCACCTACTGCCCTCCATCCCAACCGATCCCCACTCACACACACACCCCCATGTCACCTACCTCCTCACCTACCCCCTGCTGCACTACATCACAGCCGGTCCCCACTCACTCACAATCATTTTCTGATCAGGTACCACCCTCTCCTACAACCATCACAGTTCCTCCTACTCCCACTCAAGACATCTCCTCTCAATTATTTGTGGACTTAGACTTCCCACCGTTACCATCTCCTTCCCCTCAACCTCCCATTCAACCTCATCACCCCATGCTCACACGCCATCAACTCAAACAAAACCCCCACCGTATCATTAAGCTTCATCCTCATAATACCACCAACACTGCTCTTCTCCTTGAAACAACCCCTATTCCCGTTCCCAAATCAGTCAAGACAGCCCTTACTCTCCCTTAATGGCGCAATGCCATGCTTGAAGAATTATCTGCTCTTCACGCCAATGCCACTTGGGTCTTAGTACCTCGGCCAGTGAATGTTAATGTGGTCGGTTCCAAATGGGTCTATCGTGTGAAATACAAAGAAGATGGTTCTTTGGATCATTATAAAGCACGCTTGGTGGCCAAAGGTTATACACAAATTGAAGGCCTCGACTATGATGAGACTTTCAGCCCGGTGGTGAAACCTACTTCTATTCAGTTGATCATATCCATTGCTCTTTCCTATGGGTGGCCGGTTAAGCAACTTGATGTAAAAAATGCTTTTTTGAATGGGAATCTTAAAGAACAAGTTTTTATGGAGCAACCTCCTGGATTTGTTGATCGTACCAACCCAGATTATGTGTGCCTTCTCAAACGATCTCTTTATGGCCTCAAACAAGCTCCTAGAGCTTGGTTTGATCGCCTCTCACAGTGCTTACTCGGCTTGGGTTTCCAGTGTAGTAAAGCTGACTCTTCTTTGTTTATTTTTAAACAAACCATTGACATCGTTCTTCTCCTCCTCTATGTCGATGATGTTCTCTTAACAGGTTCTAATACTTCTTTACTTGCTGCTTTGGTCACCCGCTTGAACACTGAATTTGCTCTGAAGGATCTTGGTTCTCTTCGTTATTTTTTGGGTATTGAAGCTCGCCTTTTTCTGGTGGTTTGTTCTTATCTCAAACCAAATATGCTCATGATCTTTTGTAGCGGGTCAATTTGTTAGGCGCTGTGCCCATGGCCACCCCGATTTCTGTCAAACAAACCTTTCACAGCGAAGATCATCTTCCTGTCAATGCAACCGAATATCGAAGCCTGGTGGGAGCACTTCAATATCTCACATTTACACGGTCGGATATTCAGCAAGCTGTTAATCATGTGTGTCAACATTTTCAAACTCCCCAACAGCAGCATCTTCGAGCCGTTAAGCGTATCCTCCAATATGTTTGTGGTACCATGGACTATGGTTTACGTTTCTTAACACAAAGCTCCAATTGTCTTCAAGACTGCTCTGATGCAGACTGCGCTGGCTGCCCTTTAACTAGACGCAGCACTACAGGTTTTTGCATTTACTTTGGTGTCAACTTGATCTCTTGGTCCTCCAAAAAACAACCTACTGTTGCTCGTTCCAGTACGGAAGCTGAATATTGAGCCATGGCCTCCGCTGCCGCCAAACTCACTTGGATCTCTCACTTGCTGCAAGAAATCGATATCTCGTATGACAGGCTGCTGAAGCTGTATTGTGATAATCTTAGTGCTCTTCATCTCACCCTCAATCCGGTCTTTCATAATCGAACCAAACACTTTCAGCTCGACTATCATTTCATTCGAGAGAAGGTTGCCTCTGGAGAAATTATCACCCAGTACCTGCCATCTTCTTCTCAAATTGTAGATCTGTTTACAAAACCTCTCAGCCGTTCTCAATTTCTTCATTTTCGCGACAAACTGGGAGTTCACAAGCTCCCACTCGCCAGTTTGAGGGGGGATGATAAGCTGACTGTGCTGCAGCCATGTCACAGTCAGCAGCCACGTCATCACATAGCCACGTCATCATACAATCTGGATTAACAAAAGTTTGCTTCAAACAAATCACCTCCAAGTGATAAAAACAAAACTGGTGCAGGATAAATGTTATTAGCGATAAAGCTGATATAGCTGATGTAGTTATCTGTCATTGGTAATCCTTATTTTGCCTTTTCTTGTAACTAACGTATGGGAAAATACTTGTATAAATAATGCTGTAAAAGTCAATATTAGAAGTAGAAAAAGTGCAGTAAACAGTTAAGTAATACAATATACACAAGCACATTTTTTGTTCCTTTCTTGTTTTTTATCAGATATGGATAAGGATGTTATCACTTCAACGGTGCAAGTAGCTGTGTATGTAATAAAAAGGACAACCCAGGGAGGAAAAAAAAAAAAGTGAAAAGAAAAAGGTGTGTTTCATAGAGTGTGGGAGGGTACATCGAAACTTATAAGGATCTTAACCGTAAACACCCACTTATTGAGATAGATCCTTTCCTAATCTAAACTTTTAAGATCCAAGGACAAGTGATGATCAAGGTTAAGATTATTTTTCTCTCTCTTTTTAATTTCAAAAACTTCTAAATATAGTTAGTTTTTTAATAAATATCTATTAAATACATAAGTAATAACGGTCAACTACCTATTAATTACTTAAAAAAATAAAAACAAAAACTATGGAATTGGAATTCTTGAAAAATAATAAAGAGAGCTTTTAAAATCTATACACATAAGAATTTGAGAAGCAGTATTTTATCAAACTCTTTTTTTAGTATAAGCGGCCAAATTGTGGTAGAAGTATAACCGGATTAAAAACCCTCAAAAACAAATATTCAAAATGAATGACAAAAAATTTTAAAATCTGTCTGAGTATTAAAAAACAAAAAAGTGAAAAATATCATTTTTATTTCAAAAAGAAAAAATACTAAAAAGAGAAATTGTAGAATCACTAAAGTAATGCTTCCAACATAAATTAAAAATAATTACTTATAGCAAATGTTATTGGATTTCTATTATACTTAAAGTTGGATAACGTTTATCTTAAAATGCTATGGGTTAAAGTGCCCTTTTATTATCAAAGTTTTTTTTATTAGTATAAAATGTTAAGTATTCAAAGTTCTTAATTAGATTATTTATGACATTTTTTGAAAGAAGATTCATGTTTTTTTTTTTTAACCCATATATCTATATATATATAATACCAAAAAAAAAAAGTTCCATTAAAAACTAAATTTATTATTGATAGTAATGCTACATGTAGCAAAATATTCACTAAATTTATTTACCAAATAACATGTGTTAAAATATTATTAGTTGGTATATTTATATAATATATAAAAAAAATGAACTTTTAAATGAATAAATAAATTAAAAAATAAATTAATTAAATATTATCATATCATTTGGTAAATATTTTGATAACTCTAGATTAATGTATTATAAAATATTCTTATTTGGAAATTTTGGAAACTAAAATGAAAGAGAAATAATCTTGACCATAAAATAAATTAATGGTCACATGTTATTAAATCTTTAAAAATTTAGGTAAAGTTTAAATCAGAAGAGAATAGATACATATATATATATATATATATATATTTGATAAAAAAAATATTTTCTATTTTCGAAAAAGAATTTAGTATAAAAGGGGTGATATTGAGACAAAATGTACTTTGAGCGTTTATGAAAATACATATAAAGGTAATTTTATTAAATTTATTTTTGCGCTGACTAATAAATGGTAAGATACATCGTCTATGTTCCACATTTGAATCCCTCCATTTTTAATATCAAAATAAAAAAGACAAGTTTATAAAATTTGCAAAACAGCTTAGGCTAACGTAACTTCCCTTGTAAAAAGAATATAATAGATTAAAATATTAAATTGCTTCCGCTTAGTAACTTTTTATAAGTGCAAATTCTGACTAAGAACCAATTTAAAACCAATTAAGTTTATATATATATATATATTGTACCACTTCTGTAACACCCCGTCCCAAATCGCACCGGAATCCGTGCACGTTGACCGAGGTTGACCGTTGACCGTTGACCGAAGGGGGTCAAAAGTTGACTTTTTGACTCGGTGAGAATTTTGAGTTGACTAGGGTACCGTGGCGAAGTGCACGATGCCACGAGTTCGTAGACTGGTAGCACGTCGAAAACGGAGCTACGGTTTGAAAGTTATGGACGAAACAAGTTGCGGTCCAAACTGTCCAAGGGATGTCGGAGTTGACTTTTTGTTTATGGGGAATTGAGCTTTGACTCATGCATGGTTGTGAAGTGCTCGTCGATACGAGTTCACAGACTAGCGGCACGCTCAAAACGGACATCCGGTTAAAAAGTTATGGACGTTTGAAGTTTACCGGATACCGTATTATTTTAATATTTTTTTTGGGTCGGTGAACAGTGAAACGCCACGTGTCAGTTTCTGATTGGTCCACGTGGCATGAACAGTGTCACGCAGGGTTTTAATTTTGAAAAACTCTCGGGGAAGAGAGAGAAGAGAGAGAAAGAGAGAGAGGAGAGAGAAAGAGAGAGAGAGGACCCGCCGGCCGCCGGCCATTTTCACGTTTTTCCGGCCTAGTTACTGTACACGCGCCGGCCAGCCAGATTGCCCACCTCATTTCCGGCAAAACCTCCAAATTGCACGGCGAACGGCCGCCGGACGCGCCCGGATCGGACGTCCGAAGTTTGGCGGCGATTTTTCCCCTCCACCGCCGGCCACCGCGAATCGGCACTATTCCGGCCGATGTACAGTACACGCGCCATACACCCAGCATCCTCTCCTCAAGTCCGGCCTACCCACCAAAAATCACGGCCATCGGACCACCGACGCGCCGGGATCGGAGCGTTTTCCGGCGAGGGGTCGAAAATCTTCAAACGGTGATTTCTCCGCCGTCCGACCTCCGTTTTGCTCACCGTCGGTCCCGTTGGATTGCTCTCCTCACGATCTACAAATCTGCAAAATTTCACAGCAAACGGCCACCGTCGGAAATTACTGTTCCGGCGACGGTTGCCGGTGACGTGGCGGCCCGCCGGAAATTACTGTTCCGGCGAGTACCCCGAAAATTCCGGCCAGCTCCAGTCCGCAGTGTTCGACCTCCTGAACCCAAATCCGACTTCCGTTTCCACCAATTCGCGACGGTTTGGGAGAATTGCGGAGCCGAAACCCGAAAAGCTTCCCGATAAAATTCCGACCCCGTCGGGTACGATCATCGGAAATTAAGACCGGATCTGTGATTAGCATCACTCGAGCTTCGATTCGGTATATGATTCGTAAATTTTAGTTATCGTTTGTGTTTTGACCCCCCGGGTACCGGGTATTATTTACCCGAATAAAATATTAATTTATTTGACTGTCTGTGAATTTTGTTCTAGGAGCACCGGTGAGTCGTAGAATTGATCCCGTAGTGGATCATGGGTTAATTGCGTGCTCCAGGTGAGTGACCCACCTTCAAATTAATTTTGGGAATTTAATTGGTGAATATATAATGTGTGATTTAAATATTTAGAATTTAATTTCTATGTGCCAAATATTTATTTGAATTATTGTGGAATTATTTGTGAATTTATCGGATTTAAGAAAATGTGTATTTCACCAATTTATGCCGTGTGGAATTATTTTATGGTTTTGAGGATTTTGAAATTGGTGTGGTTTTAATGGTAAATTGGGCACGATTCGATTTTCAAATATTTCAAGGAAAATATTTGGTTATGTTGGTGATTTCAATTTTTATGAAATATGCCCATAAAATATTATGGGATTTGATTATGATATTTCGAGAAATTATTTATGCTTGGAAAAAATGTGGATATTTGAATTGATGGATTTGGGAGTTGGTGGATTTGAAAATCATGGAATTTATGGCATTGATTACAAAGAAATTGTGGGAAAATTCCCGGTTCAAGCGGATGGATTATGCCCGCTATGCTTATGAAAAATGTGAAATTTGTTTTATGATTTAAATTTATGGATTTTATAATTTTTAGATGCACCGTGCACGTACTGGTGTTCTGATTATGTGATATGGTATATGTGATATGGTTAGTGTGCACACGGTTGTGATTAGCGCGCAGGTGGGTGTGAGTAGCGCGCGGTTGATATTATGAGGGTGTCCTGTGGATGCCATCGGAGAGGGCGGCCACCCCCCTTTGGCCGGGACACCAGGTTAGCAGCGGCGCTGTGGGACGCCACGCGACCGTATGCCGGTTTCTTTCTATAACCTCCTGTCTGGCGGTACCTTGGGACGCTGGGTACTGTTGGCGCCACTGGTATATAGTGGGTGCATCAAATGATTTTCAGAACTGTGTTTTAAAAATAAAATGTTTGGAAACTGAATTGGAATTAAAAATATAATTGTTACCGCTTCTGGTATTTAATTGATGTCTTGGTTTTCGGGGAATATGGATAAAGGGTTTTGGTGAAATTGTTTTAAAAGGGGAACCTTTCCAACTGAGAGAATCTTAAGGGTTTTGAGAGAAAATATTATTTCCAAATAATTATCATTTATACTTATTACTGTGATATTATATGGTATAGTAGTAGGGTCGCTCACTGAGATGATTAGCATCTCACACTCTTAAATTCCGTTCCTCTAGGTACCAGGTTGTCGGTGTTCACTCGGAGCGGACTTGATCTTCCTCGCTGTTTTAGTTCGGCAGTACCCTGTTATTCTTTTATTGCAGTTGTAATATTTCTTTCACTCTTGTTGTATTTATTTTGCACTGGATTACTGTATTTATTTTTTTAAGTGCTGCAATTTGTGGAATCGATTTGTAGTACTGTGGGAGGAATAAGGGGATAATTTTAGAAGTGTGTTTTCAGTGCAGGTAAATTGTGGTAAGTAAATCCCTTAGGGGAGGCTCTGTCGGATTTTCCGTTGGAGGGTTCGGTAGGGTTTCCCTGGGATCAGGGCTGTCTAGGGTTCCGGGGAAGGAATTCTGGACGGGTCCTGACAACTTCAGTAAAAATTGGATAAAATTGGTTTAGCATTGAATTTGTTTACTAAAACTTTTAACACCATTAGTTGAATTTTTTTTTCTTTTCATCTTTTTTGATATTAAGGATGAAAAAATTTTAAATATTATGATCATTATCCAATAAAATAGTAACTCTCTACCATTACTCAGTATAAAATGTTAATATTTATTTATTACTTGGTCTTCGATGCATTTCGTGATGCAATTCCATCATTGGCTAAACAATCATTGGCCTTTGCTCTAATGACCATATTGCTGGTCACTAATAACTATAACATTGGTCACTTTCGTTTACAGATCATCATCTTCTTTCATTTTCTGTAAAACTTGGTTACCAAGTTAAGCTTAATTTTCCAGAGCTTCTCAATTGGATATTTCTGTTTTTGATCAACCATTTCATTTAATTAAAAAGCTTCTACACCAGATAACTTTTACAATTAAGTTGTCCTGCAAAAACCTTCAATTTGAAGTGTTGATATTTATTTATTAGTCCGCCTTAATTGTCCGGGATATTTAATTGATGGAGACACTTGATTATATTTATTAATTAGTCAAATGATTATTTTTCCAAATTTAAATTACATAATAAAAAGTTGAATCGGTCCTCTTTGGTCGATCTTACAGTTTTTAAATGGTGATGTGTAGCATACGATAGTGAGTGGTGTTATTTAAAATGATGCTGCTTTAATATTTTTATATGTCTAAATTTTCTAAATGGAACTTGGTCTAGCGTATTCCTCATAATGTCCTCCGTCAATATATATATATATATATATATATATGAATATATAATCCTCATAATTAATTAATCTTCCACCGGTTCTTAAAACCAATATCATCCAAACAGTTAGTTCAAAGATCGGGCAAAAGTTGCCCAATACTATGAAAATACTCTTTCTTCTAAAAATTAGCATAATTATCTTTTGCAACTTACTAACTTTTATTACTTGTATCAGCAGACTCAAGACATGAAGCTTGTGAGCCAAGAAACTGCGGTAGCGGCTCCAATATAAGCTACCCTTTTTATATTGATGATGCCGGATTAGACATTTGTGGGCTGACAGGCTTTCAAATTGAGTGCCATAAAAAGAAACCTGTATATAGGACCTCAACATGCCCTTACATCGTTGAAGATATCTCATATGAAAAACAGTCACTGCGTTTGGTGGATGAGGAAGTTGTGGATACTAATTGCTATGCTCCTTCTCACTATTTCTCCTTCGATGGCACTTGAATGACATTCCGTTCCACTCATGCTAGCTTGCAGTTCTTTTATGGATGCACTGAATCATTTTCTCTCAGTTTGGAGAAGAAGTTGATTCCTTGCAAATCCAATGCTACTCATCTTTCATATGTTGCGTTGGTGATTAAGAATAAGGACATGAGTGATGGAGATGGCTGCGAGGAGGAAGTGGGTGTACCTATTGATTTGGAGGGAGGGTACTCCAATCAAACCATAAAAACTATTGATTACCCAATATGGCATCGAGATGGATGTAGAAAGTGTGAAACAAGCGGTGGCCGATGCGGATTAGAGAATGAACAAAGAGTATGTATTTGTCCTGCAGGACCCATCTTACAGACTGCAATGACAGTAATTTTGTTCATGTTTTTATGTTTGTTTTTCTATTTCTGACTATAATTTTGTTCATGTTTTCTATGTTTGTTTTTCTTTTTCTGAGTAATAATATTAATGACATTCTTTCTCTAATCTTCTATTATACTTATATATTAATAGAATCGGTATCCTTGCTTTACAGGAAAGCTTGGTAACAAGACAACACTAATTCCTTAAAGTTGGAACCGGTAACATAACTCTTGAATTCCTTTATTACTATAAGATTTTATAAATATTTTTAATGAATATTTGTTTGAATTAGTAAATATATAAATTAAGTTAAAAAGCTCCCTTTTTTCTTAAACGTTATATAATCTGAGGGAGGATTTTTGGCTACAAGCGTAAACGAAACACTAACCAATGTATCTGAGTGACTTCCGTAATCTCCCCATATATATATATATATATATATTCTTATTTATAATTGGTAGCCTGCATGCATAAATTATGTTGTTCTAAATTTTACGTCAATAGCCACATATATATTTTTTGTTTCCTGTTTGATTACAGTCACAGGTGCTGTCATCGGGGTTCTCTTGACAATAATTTGCTGCGTATGGAGAAAGCACTCTATTAAAAAGTACATACTCTGCTGGAAGCAGAGTCAGACCCGCCAAGACGTTGAAGCCTTTCTAAGAAATTATGGACCCTTTCTTGTGAGGAGATATAGTTATTTGGATGTTAAGAAAATGACCAATTCCTTCTCAGATAAATTAGGCCAAGGGAGCTATGGCAGTGTCTACAAAGGGAAGTTGCGTGATGACGGTCGCCTTGTTGCGGTGAAGGTGATGAACAAGTCAAAAGGAAATGGAGAAGAATTCATCAATGGGGTTGCAACCATTAGTAGAACCTCCCATGTCAACATTGTTAGTTTATTGGGATTCTGTTATGAAGGCCAAAAAAGAGCTCTCATCTATGATTTCATGCCCAATGGATCACTTGAAAAGTTCATATTTGACGAAAACCCTAAAACAATAAGTTGATTTGGGAAATGCTCTATAAAATTTCACTTGGCATTGCTCGAGGACTAGAGTATTTACATCGTGGTTGCAACACACGAATTTTACATTTCGACATAAAACCCCACAACATTCTTCTAGATGAAGACTTCTCACCATTAAGTCTCAGATTTTGGACTTGCTAGGGTGTGTACCAAAAAGGAGAGTATCATTTCAATGTTGGGTGCCAGAGGAACTGCTGGATATATTGCCCCAGAAGTATTCTGTCGAAATTTTGGAGGAGTCTCACACAAGTCCGATGTTTATAGCTACGAAATGATGATTTTAGAGATGGTTGGAGGGAGAAAAATTGTTAACGTTGGGGGTAACACAAGTGAAATATATTTCCCACACTGGATTTACAAGCGCATTGAGCTAAACGAGGCACTTGGATTGAAGAAAACTTTGGATGAAGAGGATGAAGTAAAAGTGAAAAAGATGATCATGGTGAGCTTGTGGTGCATACAAACTGACCCTTTAAAACGGCCAGCTATGAGCGAAGTAATAGAAATGCTAGCAGGGAGTCTTGATTCCTTGCAAGTACCACCCAAGCCTTTCTTGTCTTCTCCTCCAAGATCGCCAGCAGATACTACTACACTTAGATCCTAAGAAATTAATAGTGTTTCTGTAATTTACTAGACATATATAATAATTTTCTTTGTGATGAATTGATAATTATTTGTATGACAATTAATTTGTTGTATGTTTTCATCTGAACAAAAAGATCATCTAATCCAATTGAAAGAAACTTCCTCTTTTACATTTCTACTTAACTATATAATATTTGTCATATTTCAGATTAATTTTGAGGATAAATAATGCATATTTATTTTACATTTTTATCTTTCATATTCTCAAATAATTTTCAAGTTCCAAACATAACCTTTACTTAGAAGCCTGGATTACATGTATGAACTATATGAAGTCTAGACCGCTTATAGGAAATTAGATAATTTGACCGAATACTAAAAAATTAATAAAATGTCAGAATTTCCTTGCCAAAAAAAAAAAAAAAATTTGTCAGAATCCCTCTCATGTGTCAATATTTAAGCTTAATTATAGAAAACGACAAAGCTTTTATTGGCACCACTTGTTTAGTTGTGTCATAGAGATGTATGCCTTTGTACGCTATTGTGCTACATATGAAATCAATAATAGCGTAAGTGAAGGTTTTGGCGCGCAGTTTCAGGTTCGTAATTATGGCTCCGAATTAAAGTCGGAGTGAAATTGCTATAACTTGCACTTCTCGAAATTTATTTTCAATTGCATTGTAAAACGTTAAGAATTAATCTATTCTGCATTTCACATTTATGTAACATTCCACGCATTACTATAACAGTCGTCTCCTAAGTCTATCTGCATGAATTAATAGTATACGTATAAAATATAAAATATATATATATATAAGTCAAAAATGGGAAATACTTTTAATGAAAAATCAGGCATCAAACAACAACGAAATATCAATTTCAAAAGGAAAATTTAGTCTATGAGAAAATTTATATATAATCATAATTTTGACCTTTAAAGCTATGAGAAAATTTGTTTGCAACTGTCCACATTCAATACATATCAAGTTTACATTTTGAGCCCATATGTTCAATTTTGCAAATCCCTTATGTTTTGTTGTGTCTGACTGGTTGCAAAACGTCTCATGGGTAAGACAAATGTTGCCTTCTTTTCATACAGATGCAAACAATTTTATCTGCATTCTTTATATTTTATATGAAAAAAATTAATGGTTTTACCTTCATTACTTTTGATGCAATGAAACATCTCAGCCACGTTGTATTTTGGTCAGCTTTTCTTGGATTTAGAATGTATTAAATCATTAGTTTCAGAATATACTAATATAAATCCATTTGGGTGTACGAAATGTTTCTCCTAGGAAAGTACCTCTTACGGTTGAATGGAAAAAGTTACCAACTTAAATATAGCAATAAGGAAAGTGCTAATTACAAAAACTCCCTCTCTTATTTTAAATTTTTTCATACACACCTTTCGTTCTTTTTCTTTTAATCTCTTTCATTCAAGTCAAACTCTGAAATCAAGTGGTTAACGAGTTTTTTTTTTTTTTTTCTTCATAATGACCCAAAAAAAAAAAAAATCAATGTAAAACAGTAAAGTAAAAAATAAAAGGGTTGTTTGTTTAATTTTCCATTAAATTAACATATACAAATAAACATATTTTTTAAATAAAATAAATTTAAATACTTTTTATTTTTTTGTAGAAGGTGGCATTTTATAGTTTTTTATTTTTATTTTGACGAATAACTTATTTATAAAATAACTTCTAAAAATAAAGAATAATTATTTTTTTACTATTAATATTTTACATGGAGGTTAGTTTTGTAATCATAAGAAAGTAAACCATGTTGACCACCATATTTCAAAGTTTGACTAAGGGTATTGTATGAAAGAAAATTGAAACTACAAAGGAAATATACATAATTAAAAAATAGCTAAATATCTATATGAAAAATTTTGAAACTAAAAGAGATCGTTTGGGTAATTTAGCCGTCTTCTTGAATAACCCAATATATATATATATATATAACAAAAACAATTTCTCTCAATTTTTTTAAGCATAAAAGTTAACCACATTAAATAATTATCTTATTAAAAAATCCCTGACTTAATTAAATATAGAATGCTTATATAGCAAATGTTTATTGATTAGTTGCTTAATCAATATTCATTTGAATTTAAATCTAAAAGTCTTAAAAAACGATGTGGCAACTTTTTGAGACTTGCAAACGTGAGGATATGACCACATTATAAGAAGTTAGTTGCCGGCCATTCCAAAGCCATTCACTATTTGAATTAGCAAATCATCCAATAGTTAGTCGTCAATTCAATATTCGTCTTCTTTCTTCCTTCACCAAGATGAGGCTGCAGAAGCAGTCGTATCTGGAAAAGAAGCCCACCCAAGTTACTATCATTATCTTCTTTTTCACCTTGCAGCTAATAAAGTCAGGTAATACTGTATCAGAAGAAGAATCAAAGATATGAAGACTGCAAACCCAGAAACTGCTGCAGTGGCCCCGATATAAGCTACCCCTTTTACGTCCATGGTGCCGGAGTAGACTTTTGAGGTCCGCCAGCGTTCGAGATTGTGTGCATGGATAACAAAACCTGTGCATTTGACGTCAAAAGGCCCCTACATCATGGAGAATATATCAAAAGTAACAGTAAGGAGTTATATACTCAAGTTTTGGAATGAATTTCATATATTTTTTTTTTCTAATATATCATAAAAGATCTATATATATATATATATATATATTGAATGGAAATTAAAATATATAAAGGACGAACAAGCAAGAAAGACTCGACACAAATTTCTAAGTATTTCCTTGCTTGAGTAAAAATTTCATGGACCAGGACCACATGGTCCTCATTCTGTAATAAGTAGGTCCAGATTCATGGCAATTTTCATATTTTAAATTAATTAAACAAGAATTGACTAGGTTGCTCATGCAGAGAATATTTAAAACTAGAAAATGATCAAGGCCGGTCCTCGGGTTTTAGATGACTTAGGCCAACTTGATAAGGTTAGCATTTCTATAAATATTTAAAATAAATAATAAATATTATGAACTAAAACAATAGTTTTTACGGTTCAAAAATATATGCTATCATATTTTATATTTATTGGAGGGAAGAAAAGACAATTATGGTGGTAATTTTTCTTGAAATACAGTATCATTTATAGATATTAATTAGTATTTACTAAGAAAAATCTAAAATAATTATAGCTCAACTTATTAATGATTAAAAATTTAAGAAGGGTCTATCTTATTGTTATTTTTTCTAGATAATGCACCACTCCAAATTTTTAAACTATTTAAATAGTTGAATATAAAAATAAAACCATTTAAAATATTTTTGAAAAAAATTAAAAACCATTTTAAATTTTCTAGGGGTCGTGATCTTAAGTAGGACCCTGTGCCAGGGTCTATCCAGTTTATTATCAAGGCCGGCACTGAAAGTGAATATAAGGGTTTCCGGTGAGTTTGCACTGCTCTTTCCTCTCACAAAAAGATGGGACCCACACTCAAAATTTGTTCCTTTTAAAAGAATTTTTTCTTTAAGTAATATCCTCTTAGAAGACTTGAATAATTAATCCTTAAGTCCATTAGTTCAATACGGGAGACAAGATACATAGGACAAATATAATAGTAGTCAATGTTAGGTCATGTGCAGCACACTGGCCGGTATGACACCTTCCAAGTCGTCATAAAATCCTATCTTGTTTTGTGTCTAGTCTAACTTTTCAGGGAAGGCTTCAACCATGTGCATTATGAAAATCATTCATGTATTGGGTCACGTCTTAATTTTTGTTGGAAGTTTGTTTGTGTTATGCTACATATAAATTGTAATATAAGTCATACTTCTTCTTCTTCTTTTTTTTTAACATTCATCCATAAATTTTGTATGTTTTAAATACTTGATGTAATGATCTCAAATGAGAATTCTCAATGAATGATAGATTGATTATGCATGTATACATATACATACAATTATGTTATGGTAATATCAGATTTGCACCATAAAAAAATTATATATATACACAAGTAACTTTGCTATCATACATATCAAGTATACACCTTAAAAAAATTTATAATATACATACATATATATTAGTATCCTATGGTAATTAAAAAAAATAAAACTATTTACCAAATGCTAGAGATATCAAAATTGTTTACTAAGTAGAAATTGTTTTCAAACAATTGGAAATAAATAATATT
Source organism: Ziziphus jujuba (assembly GCF_031755915.1). Classification (NCBI taxonomy): domain Eukaryota; kingdom Viridiplantae; phylum Streptophyta; class Magnoliopsida; order Rosales; family Rhamnaceae; genus Ziziphus; species Ziziphus jujuba. The sequence continues at coordinate 22,040,042 of NC_083390.1, forward strand.
GCTAGAAATATCCAAATATTTATCAAATGATATGGTAAATGATATGTTAATATTTAATTGATTTATTTTTTTATTCATTTATTCATTTAAGAGTTCTATATTTAGATTATATGAATTCGTCAATTAATGTATTATCACATATCATATAATATATATATATATATATATATATTGGTTAACATTTTGGAGCGCGTGGCATTATTGGAAAATAAATTATTTAGAGGTTAGGGATGGTAACTGCACTGCTGATGAAGTTCAAGTGTTCAGATGAAAAATAAAGAAAAGTTTAGGGAATTACTAGGAAAACCAATAAATAAATAAATTTATAGAAACTATTATATGGCACATATATGCCTTCATAAACTAGAAGGGGTTTTTGTTTTATAACTAAAGTTTCAAAATGACTTATCCTTCTTTTTTTTTTTTTTTTTTTTTGGGTGGGGGGGGGGGGGGGGGGCTTATCTTAATTTATTAATACATTTTCTTTTTTTCTTTTTTAACTTATACTTAATTTTAGATTTATTGAAAAACACAAATTTTCAAGCTTATATGTTATATATTTTAAATAAAATTTTTAAAATGATCCCTATTCAAAATATCGCATTTCAACTATGTCCTTCACGTCTTCATATTCATGACCAGGAGATGGGATTGGGAATGGGATCTTGAACAGGATCCAAATTAGAACCGACAAGAACCATATGGATTAGGAACGACATCGGAATCTAAGATCATTCGAACGAAACAGAGACCTAAAATCATATAAATTGCACCTGAACAAGGGATTGCAAGAATAGGATCCAAATCTGGCATCTCTCAAACAGGACCAAAATAAAAAATAGCGGCGTTCTGTAATTTACTAGACGTGTAATTTTCTTTATAGTCTTTAATTGTATCAATATTTCTTGTATGTGTTTTAAGGACAAAAGATCTGATCCGGTTGAAAGAGACTTCCTCCCTTACGTATATGTCTAGTAAACTAACTAATATATTTCTGATACATGTTTCGTTTATTTATTATCTTTCATATTCTTAAATAATTTTCAAGTTCAAAACATAACCTTTACTTACAAGCATATACGAACTATGAAGTTTAGATCGGTCATCATAAATTAGATAAAAGACAGAGTACTAAATAAATTAATAATGTCAGAATTTCTGCAATCTCATGTGTCAATATTTAAGCTTAATTATAAGAATGACAAAGCTTTTATGGGCAACACCTGTTTAGTTGCGTCTTAGAAGTGCAATTCCTCTACGATATACATTGTGCTGCATATGAAATAAAAGCATAAGTCTAAGTTTTGGCACGCAGTTTCAGGCTCTTATGGCTCCAAATTAAAGTCGGAGTGAGAGAGCTCTAACTCACACTTATCAAATTTCATTTTCAATTGCATTGGAAAACGTTTTGGGAATCTAATTGCATTCCACGCAAAACTATAAAAGCCGTCTCCTAAGTCTTTCTGCACGAATTAATTGTACACTTTCAGAAAAACTTATAAAAAAAAACTACGGAATCAATATATAGATGGGTTAATTTCCAACTTTAGACCAAACAACAAGGACTTATCAATTTCAAAAGGAAAATTTAGTCCACGTACAAAAGCAAACTTTATAAATGATCATATGTTATACTTTTTTTGGCTTTTAAAGCTCAATACATATCTAGCTTATATTTTGAGTTAAACCCATCTTCAATTTTGTAAATCCCTCATGTTTTTGTGTATGATTGGTTGCAATTTGCAAAACGACCAAAGGGTAAGAGACAAACATCGCCTTCTTTTTATACATATGCAAACAATTTGATCTGCATCCTTTATATTTTATAAGAAAATTAATGGTTTTCCTTCATTACTTTTGATGCATTGAAACATCTCAACCAGGTTGTAATTTGGTCAGCTTTTCTTGGATTTAGAATTGTATTAAATCAATCGTTTCAGAATATATTATTAAATATAGATCCATTTGGGTGATTCTGTACAAAATGTTCCTCCTCCTAAAATGCCTTTCTAAAGATAAGAAGTACTTCTTAACCGATCTCTCCTCACTAATAATTTGAAGAGAGTGCTTCAAAACCTTATGAAGGAGCCACGTAATTAATCCATTTAGAACTCAATATGTGTAAGGTTTCCATTTCAAGCTTCCATACATTTATAAAAATAAAATAAAAAAAGGGGAAAAAATAAAATGAGAAATGCTCCACAAGCACAAAAGTGGGAGAGACCTCACTAGCCCCCAAAAAAAAAAAAAAAAAAAAAGTGGGAGAGACCTTTGAGAAGTACACACAGAATTCAAATTTCACCTGCATGGATGGGCATGATGATGAGTTTGATGAAATTGTGGCATCTGGATTGGAAGAATGAGTGTCCTTTTTATTTTATTTTATCTTTTATCCCACTTTGGAAGAGTTGAGAGGTACAAAAGCAAAGGCAAGCAGGGAGCGAGAAATGACTGATTGGTTTCATATAAAACCATGACAAAAGCAAAAGCTAAAAGCTTATTCTCTCTTTATTCACCAAAACAAACAAACAAACAAACAAAAAAAAAAAAAAAAAAAAAAGCTTATTCTCTCTTCCTCTTTGGAATGGCCCAACTATTCCACATTAAACATTTCCACGCTTTATTCCCTATACCCTTTCCCTTCTTCAATTACCAATCTACCCTCCCTTTTTATTTTTATTTATTATTATTATTTTTTTGCTGGTGAATCCCTTTTTATTTCTATTTATTTATATTGATAATACCACTTCCAAGTTAAGATACTGCCAAACTTGAAGGTACCAACGATTAAGGCCCTTTCCCACTTAATTGTACCATATATGTCATCGGATAAATATAAGTAAATATCAGTAAGTTTTCTTTTCTGGAAATTATTAATAACATAGTAATGCTTTTCTGAATTTAAAAAAATTTAAAAAAAAAACTTTTTTATCATCTCTTGGATTTTGTTTATATTGGTTAGATTTCTTAAGAATCAAGTTCTAAAATTGTTTTTTTTTAAATTATTATTAAATGGAATACTAACTTTATCTAACCATTTAAATCTCTAATTTATTGCCTCAACCAGCATTTTATTATGATTATCTAACCCACAAAATAAATTATTTATTTTAGGATTTTTTTTTTCCCCAATAGTTAGAACTTAGAAAACAAAAATAATAAAATAAAATAAAAAGTAAAAAGAAATAAATAAACATGTGAGGGGTGGGCCACGTACTGTCAGGAGATTGTGCGAGTACGGAAGATCGTCCGACGTCCAGGACGAAGATCAGGCTTTTGGCATGATTGCGGAGCGCCCCTTGTCTTTCATTTTGCCCAAAGACTAACCCAGCTTCCCACGTGTCACAACCTTGTTCCTTTAGAAAAGCTACTCTACTCCTCGCCCAAAACAGCTAGCCCTACACCCTTCTCAGCCTTTTAATCTGAAACGTAGATTCCATCAATGGGATGCATCATGCTAAAAGCACAGAAAGTGACATCGCTTACCATAAATATATTATCAATTTTAAAATTATTTTTAATGTATATAAAATTTTTATATAATTAATAACTAATTAAATATTTTAATAATTTATTTTTTAAATTTTAAAAAATTTATATTTCAAAATATTTCACAAATTCTTCAAAAAAATAAAAAATCTTCTATCGTATCAATTCAATAAAGTATTTAGACAAATAGATTAGAAAGTCTTTTTTTTTTTTTTTTTTTTTTGAAATAACGGCCAATTTTTCTGATATGGTAAACAACATTGCAATGGAGATGCGCTCATGTCCGTCTGTGATTCATTTTTCACTCCCATATCTGATGGGCCCATATTTTAATCAAACGATGCAGACTATCTCTTCATCGAATATGAAGCGACAGACAACTTTTTTTTTTTAAAACGTTACGTCTTTCTTCATTGACAAGGGGTGTCATTGTCTTTTCAAATAAATTCACCTTACATTTCCCAAAAAACAAAATAAGTAAATAAATAAATAAAATCACCTTACAGTAAATAAAAGTACACGTTATATGCTTTTTCAGTAAACTCGCTTGATCAATCCACCTCAATCACCAGTTAAACCAATTACTATTGCTTTCATTTTACTTAAAAGCCCTTCCCCTCCCCGCCTTAATTACACCTTTGCCCTCTCTTTTCCTTTCGTTGCAAAACTAAAACCCCCACTCATTCACTCTCTCTCTCTCACAACACCTGCTCTACAACCCCACTCTCAAGTCTCTCTCTCTCTCTCTGCTTCAGTTGCAGAGAAACAATGGCGAACACCACCCATTTCATCGGACGTTTAGTTTTCTCTCTCATTATCCTCCATTTATCTGTTCTTGAAGCTTCTTTGAACTCCGATTTGGAAGCTCTAATGGCGTTCAAAGCAAACTCTGACACAACAAACAAGCTCATCAACTGGAACTCGACCTCCCACCCATGCACATTTACTGGGGTCTCCTGTATCCGCAACAGGGTATCACGTCTCGTTCTCGAGAATCTCGGTCTCCGAGGCTCCTTCGAACCACTCACCGCTCTAACCCAGCTCCGGGTTCTGAGCCTCAAGAAAAACCGTCTCTCGGGTCCCATTCCCGATCTGTCTAACGTCACGACCTTGAAACTGCTGTTCCTATCCTACAACGATTTCTCCGGCGCGTTTCCGGCGTCTGTAGCTTCGCTCTTCCGGCTTTACCGTCTCGATCTGTCTTTCAACAACTTGACGGGAGAGATTCCGGCGGCTGTCAACCGTTTGACCCACCTGCTGACCCTCCGGCTCGAAGAGAACAGGTTTTCCGGTTCCATTTCGGGTCTGAACCTTCCGAGTCTGCAGGACTTCAATATTTCCGGGAACCGTTTCTCCGGAAAAATACCCAAATCTTTGTCGTCTTACCCGGAATCCGCGTTCGCTCAAAACGCAGCCCTATGTGGATCTCCAATGCAGAATTGTACGGATATTGCGAGCGACCCGACCAGACCCGGATCCGATGGAGCCGTAGCATCGCCATTAATTCCGAACACCAACCCAACGATAGTAGCGTCATCGCCGAGTTCATTACCCATGAACTCATCGCCTCAGAAATCGTCGAGCACCCACCGCAATGGAACAACGAAAATAAGCCCAATAGCACTGATAGCCATTATAGTCGGCGATGTTTTGGTCCTAATCATAATCTCTCTCCTCCTCTACTGCTACTTCTGGCGGAACTACGCCGCCAAAACCCGAGACGGGAAGGGCTCGAAGCTCCTCGAAAGCGAAAAGATCGTCTTTTCTTCAAGCCCATACCCGGCCCAACCCGGGTTCGAGAGGGGACGAATGGTGTTCTTTGAGGGAGTGAAACGATTCGAGCTCGAAGACCTGCTCCGAGCATCGGCGGAGATGTTGGGAAAAGGAGGGTTCGGGACGGCGTACAAGGCGGTTCTAGACGATGGCAACGTTGTGGCGGTGAAGAGGCTTAAAGACGCGCAGGTAGGAGGGAAGAGAGAGTTCGAGCAGCACATGGAGGTATTGGGTCGGCTTAGACATCCCAATATTGTCAGCTTGAGAGCTTATTATTTTGCGAGGGAAGAGAAGCTCTTGGTCTATGATTATATGCCCAATGGAAGCCTATTTTGGCTGCTTCATGGTATGTTAATTTCGTTACAATACGCCATTGTTTCTTTGCTTAGATTTTGGATTTTCCTGCTATGTTTTTTTTCTCAGCAGCCAAACACTGGGTTATTGGTGGTTCGTTTCACCATCATGTGAGATTTGCAACGTGGAGGGATGGATGATGTTTGATGGGTCTAGTATAGGTTTGTCGACTAGGATAGTCAACATGTGAGCGCATGTTACACAGAAAACTTAAAATATATATTTTAAGTCCAATAATTAAGTAGTAAAATTCTGAGTATGCTGAGAATTGATAACCAATTAGAAGACGAAAATTCTTCTTCCTCCAGTTTGATAGTAATAAAATAGTACAAATAAGGCTAATTGTTTTGGTTGATTTGGCCAGACTGCCCAACTCAAATCAAAACTGAGAAATAAATAAAAATAAAATAAAAAGTGGAAGAGGGTTTGGTGTTTTTGCTTCTTCTATAAAAGTGGGGTCTTTAAAATTTCGATTTGGAGTTAGCGATTGCAGACTGCTCACTGTGTTGTTTGCCTCCTCTATCTCCTATAATTAAATTTTGTCTTTATTTTCTTTATATGTTTCGTTTGCTTTTTGTTATTTTTCTTGTCTTCTGTCTGTTTCTTTATCCCTGCTTTTTATGACCAAAAAGCGAGTGAGAGCGAGCTAGCTAGTCTAAGCTCCTCTTTTGGATCACTTTTTTTTTAACTTCTGAGTCCCACCATCATTACCTGAAATGTTGGCTCGGAAAATGTTACGCTCCAATGTTTTTATGTTGATATTCAAGCCAAAAAAAATGGTTTTATGTTGATAATAGTAATCATGTAATTAAGTTGAAAATCTAAGGGTTAATGGGGCATTTTATGTTCAGGTAATAGAGGACCTGGTCGAACCCCACTTGACTGGACCACGAGGCTAAAGATCGCAGCGGGAGCGGCACGAGGTTTGGCTTTCATTCATAACCCCTGCAGATCCCTTAGACTCACCCACGGCAATATCAAATCCACGAACATCCTAATTGACCAAATGGGTAATGCCCGGGTCTCGGATTTCGGACTATCCGTATTCGCTTCTCCACCCGCCACCTCATCTGGTCCACGATCCAACGGTTACCGTGCGCCCGAGTCAATGGACAGTCGAAAACTCACGCAGAAATCCGATATCTTCTCCTTTGGTGTTCTCCTTCTGGAGCTGCTGACTGGGAAATGCCCATCCGTGGTGGATAGCAGTGGGCCCGGGTGTGGCTATGGTGGGGTCGTGGACCTTCCTAGGTGGGTCCAGTCCGTTGTGAGAGAGGAATGGACGGCTGAGGTTTTTGATCTGGAGTTGATGAGGTACAAGGATATTGAAGAGGAAATGGTGGGACTGTTGCAGGTTGCTATGGCTTGTACATCGCCTACGCCTGATCAACGCCCTAGGATAAGCCACGTTGTCAAGATGATCGATGAGATACGTGGGGTCGAGGTGTCACCGAGTCATGATGCGTTGGACTCGGTGTCCGAGTCACCTTCTTTGTCGGAGGACACGTGTGGAACGAGTCAGTGAAAGAAGGGTTGACAGTTGAGAATTGAGCATTGAGAAGAGGAGCTTATTATGTAATGCAGTACCAACTACCAACGACAGAAGTGGAAGCATGTGGGAATGTAAAAAATTTTCCCTTTTTGTTTTTGAAAACTGTTTTTGTTTCTTATTTGTTGGTGTTTTTGCTTTATAATTTTGAGGTAGTCTATGATTTGAGGGATGTTAATACATGATATAGAAATGAGTTTACAAGACTGAAAAAAAGAAATTGTGTTCAGGGCTGAATTATGCAGCAGCCACCAGTTTGTATGTTTGTTTTTTTATCTTATAATAGTTGTTGTAATGGTAAAGGATTTAAAGCCCATCCAGCGTTCAATTTTTCTTATGCCCAAAAGCTTTTTTTCTCCTTTTTTTTTTTTGTTTTTTTTTTGTTTTTTTAAGATATATTGGGGATGGGAATTCCAATATAGGATCACTGTTAAAGCTGTATTCAGTGTTCTTTGCTGATTTGCCACCCAAATGACAATTTGATCCTCCTCAACTTCCTGTCATGTAATACTTGGATATAAAAAAGCACAGAAGAAAAGATGCCCTATATGCCCTAAGTGGGAATTAAGTTCAAGGCAGTCAAAAGCCCACATGCTTGTCGGCCTTGGACTTGAGCACCGTGCCCATATCCTTTTGGAAGTGGAAAGAGTTTAGTATACAAGTAAAAAACAAAAAGGATTGCTTGCCATTCCGGAAATACCTTGGAAAGCAAAAGGGCTTACACAAAAGTGATATTTCATAAATTAAATAAATATAATGCAAACAATAAGTTTAAGGACCCTTTTGATGATTCTTGCACCCCCCCTCCCCTAAACTTATTACAATCCAATAAAATAAATTTCAATAATCCCCAAAAAGACCTATCTATTAAATTGCATAAGCTTTGGTGCAAACCTTAGCAACCTATCCAAAGTGCTAGGCAAGAACTTCCTAGCAAATAAGAAACAGATATCTGTGCTATTCCCATTGTATATACAACTATTCCCATTATTCCTCAAACTTTTCAATAGGTCCACTGTCACATCTGTTCTCCAAAACCTAGCAGGGTGAGGACCTCCCTTTGACCAATCAACCCATGTTAAGCTCCTATTTGAATTTCCCTCCCAAAATTTGATGCTCACTAAGGTTGGCAAATAATGCTCATCTGAATAGCATGAACCTGTGCAGTACTTTTGGAAAATTGGGAAGTATTTTGTATCCGAAACGACTTCTACGGCTAGGTTTCGATCCATTTCGAACCATTGGGAACCTTTCCTCCATTGTTGCAATGTGATTTCCGGGAACATATGGAAGTTGTATCGTCCACGACCAACAGGGCCTGGTTCGTCATAGGCCATGACATAATTCTTGGTTGAGTTCATGAGGTAGGAGTAGATGGTCTGAAAATTGTAAAGGGGAATGCAAGCTTCAGAGAGAAGAACAAAACGTTGATTTGAAATGTCAAGGAGTGCATTGGCTAGTAGGCGTCGCTCTGCCTCAATCATGTTCACCTTACCCCATCCAACTGCCTGTGCATTATTTGAAAAATAAGATGATGAGCAATATTATCAATACGTGTATTGGCTACCAAATACTAAAGAAATGGATTACCTAATTCACTTTTGTTGTTCAATTTCCTTAGCCTAACTTTTAAAAATCTACAGTAACTACTACTTTCTAATATGCTTTTTGTTGTGGGTAAATTTTTTATTTTATTTTTTTGGTTAATAAATGTTGGAAATTTATTATTATTTTTTAATGTAAAACTCTAAATACTAGCATACCTATTCATTTAAAAAACTATGGACCACCAACCCACACCTTGGGGGGTGTTTTGTATAGAAAATGCCTTGAAGCCGAGTCTAAAACACTCGTACGTATATTTTACTGTAACGACTTCCCAATTTCCAATTTCGTGTTTCCAATGTAATCTATGGTTCTTCATATTTTCCTCACTTTGGTATTTTTGTTCTTTTTTAGATTGATCGACACAGAATTAGTCGTTACATGATTGGTGGGTGAACCGAACATTCAATCAAATCGTTGCCACCAGTTTTTAAAGATATATAAAAAAGAATTCAAAACAAAATTCTGAATGGATAAGGATTTTAGTTATAGAAAGTATATACAAAATAGTAAATGAAAATATAAGGAAAGAAATGCAGCAAAAAGAAATGGAATTCGATGGACTAACTTTTTGATTATAGGTGATGTAAAGTATTGAGATGCCAAACTAATAATTTTGTGGAACTATTATTCAGTGGTGCATTAATAATTGTTTTAAAGACAAAAGATGGTTTAAGAAAGCAACCAAATATCTTTTTTTTTTTTTTTCTTGCTTGTAATAATTGTTTTTAAAAATGAAATTGTTGTTTAGACAATGACCAACATATCTAATCAATTAATGCAATGCGAAAACGAAAACCAACCAAAACTTAGTGAAGAATCACATATTAATGGTAATTATTAAATGTCACAATCAAAGATATATGCATGGCTAACAGAGAGAATAGTGATAATCGAAAACAAGGACGTTTAGTTTAGATTGCTAATTTTGGAGATATGGGAAATTTTTGAGTACCTATATATTTACTTCAAGTAGGTAGTTTGTCCAAAACAGAGCATGATTTGTCGAAGATATACCTTTATATATATATTTTGTTGTCAGCCAACTGCCATTTAGGTTGCACTTTATAATGTATAACTTCTATATCCCACAACTCAGAATTATTATATAAAAACAGTGATTTTGGTATTATGTTGTACCCTCAACGACTATCAAGTGTTCTCCCTTATTCAAATTGTTAAAATCCAAAAATAAAAAGAGGATTTTTTTTTTTTTTCTTCAAGTACTGTTTTGAATGATAGAGTAGTAGAAGCTAATGTAATTGTTCTGTGCTTGTCTCGTCTTATTATTATTATCATTGAAACTGCTAGTCTACTTGTATCCTCTGAATAACACTACTAAAATTATTTAATAGCCTTGCATATCATTATATGATAGTATCTTAGTTCTTAAAAAATTAGAAGTTGACTACACAAATAAACAAAAGAGATTAGATCAAAACATTAGAAATAAATATTTTGGTACTCAAAAAAAAAAAGTTGTAACTTATCCTACTTTAATTAACTAAAGTTATAATACACTATGGAACCGAAAAAATAAATAAATAAATAAACATACCAAAATTAAGGCAAAACATGAACCGTTAAGTATTTAGTAAAGAAAAAAAACTGACCTTGCTAGGAATTCTTCTTCCATGAAAAACAGGACTTTCAGGCATTGAACCATTGTAAGAAGGATTTGAATGAACGTATATTGAATAGTAACCTTCATGGCCTTTGAAGAATTTCTCCCAAAGAGGTGCCATGAAAACTGGTCCTCTTGTCAAGAACATGAAAGCAATCTTTGGTACTCTGTTGAATGGATATGTAGGAACCCGAGGAACCGCCATTGAAGCTCTCCAAAGCAATTCTTCATCATTCATGTCGTGCATTACATTTGGTGGCTTTAGAAATTCTTCCAGTCCAATCCGTGGGGTGGTTACATTGGGTTTTTGGGGTTCTACATTTGGCATTATCATTTGGGAAACAGAGGATGATGATGAAGATGGTGATGATGAAGTTGATAACGAAAATTGGGTAAATTGCAGATTGAATGAGAAGCTTTTCAGATAGAAACTTAGAATGATTCCAACGGTTATACCACAACCAAAGAGAAGGAAATATGTAAGGAAATTGAGAAGCTGTAATTGGAAATTAAACAGCTTTGAAAGCAAATTCAATGGGTTTTGGTTTTGACTGCTCTTCATCGCTTTAGACTTTTCAGGCAAGAAAAAGAAAAGAAAAAAAACTTTGAATTTTCTTTTTTTTTTTTTTTTTTTAATCTTATGAAGAAAAAAGATCAATTGGGTTTTGATCCAAACACTTGTTCGAGAATTTGCAAAAACCAAACTGGGTATTCTCAGAAAATAATAATGGAACTTTGCTAGTATCTAAATGCTATCTATGCACATATATATAATATCTATTTGATAAAAACAAAGCGAAAAGATAATTAAAAAAAAAAAAATCAAAATAAAGTTTTTGGTGATGAACTTTTTCTTGGACTTTACAACTTAACAAACAAGCTATGATCTTTATGAGAAAGCAAAAGAATCAAAACAAAGAATTCGGAAATATAAACAAATTTACCATGAACTAACCCGAAGCTCTGTCGTAATGCAGAGGACTTTGCAAAACAAAGAAAAACGATGAAGTTTAACAGAGAAGAATGATAAGACACGGAGCGAGAGAGAGAGAGAGAGAGAGAGAGAGAGATTATAATGATAAGACACGGAGAGAGAGAGAGAGAGAGAGAGAGAGACGATCCTCCTGAAATTTGTGTGTGAGAAACCAAGAGGCTTTGAACCCACAAGCACGTTTCAAATGGTTTATTTTGCTCGCCTCTGTTTTTCAACATGAATGTTATAGGAGTTTTCTTTATATAACTCTTTAAAGCTAAATAGTAACAGTTTTGTCAATTTTTAACCAGTTGAGAAGCCTATTTTCTCATCTCTTTCTGCTAATTCCAGAAGCTGTTTTCGTGAAAATGAAATCCCATTTGAAAGAACAGACAAAATTGACGTTATAATTTTAAAATCAATCTTTATAAGAGGAAAAAAAAAAAAAAAGATTGGAAATAGCAATAAATTCTTTACTTTATGAAAAAGAAAAGGTTAAAAGCAAAGAAAGATATAAGCCATCTTTTTTAATTGTAAATTAGTTGCTGTCATCTACTGTTACACTTTTTTTTGTAATTATGAACGACATAGATGATATCACAGGCGTTATGTCGTGGACTTTGAAATTTATGTTACCCTTTTAAGTTAAAAAGCCGCCAATTATTAATTTTCCATTAGAGAAATGAGAAACGTTGTTGAGTTTCCGTGTGGGTTACAAAGTTAATTTCTAACCAACCATTCAATTGCTGTTAATTTTCTTATGATCTTAAAAGGTCCAGACATTTTGGAGCACAAAAATAAAAATCTTCATTGTGGTTAACTCCCATTGGTTCATAAATAACATGGGTCTTTTTGCAATTTCATTTCCCATGCAGCCAAAAACACTCTTTATGTTTGAACTTTTTACCGAAGCAGGCAGCCAATAGAAGCTGTCCATGTATGCATCGAAAAGATTGGCAAATAGTGATAACCAAGTTATTTATTTATTATTATTATTATTTTATTTTTTTATATTCTTTATTAACAACATGACTATTACTAAGTTAAAAAAAAAATTAAATATGGTCCATTTCGGTGGCTTTAGTGTCTAAAGGGATTGGAAACAAGGCGTTTTCTGATTGCCTGTTAGGAGTCAATACATGGTTGCTAAAAGCGTCAAGCACCGCATGGAGGAATTTGGAAGGTTGGTTTTGGAAGACCCATTCAATGGCTGCACCGTTCTCGTATTGACATGGCACATGTGGCGACACCGCTATTAGCTCCATCAGTTTACACTCTCAATTTCCATGTAAACAAGGACAAGACACCCAGGAATATTGAAAACTGCCAAAATGCATTTGGTTTATGACTTTAAAAACAGTAATTTTCAATTCAATTTGAAAAATTTAAGGAAAAAAATAATGTATATATATATATAGAACAAGAAAGAAAATGGGTTTTTCTAACACTTTTTTTTTTTTTTTTTTTTTTGGTAGTCAAAATGATTATTATTGCTAAATGCTAGGAACCCAATAAAACAAATAATTTTCTTTCAGTTTTCCTTGTTTCTTATGAATTTTGTATGCTGAAGTAGCAACATGGCCAATCATTGAACATCAACTTTAGGTGTTAAAAACCAAGCAAATCCTGAGCCATCCTAAGCAAAGGCTCTAGTGTGCTTGGATGAAATTTCCTTGCAAAAAGGAAGCAAACCGAACTTATTCGGTCATTGTAAATACAATTGAATCCATGCTTTATCCGATTGAAAAGGGCTTCCGAGATATCATTTCTTACAAACATTGTAGGATGTGGGCCACCTCTGGACCAATCCACCCATGTGATGCTACTATTAGAGGTCATGTCAGGTGAAATCTTAGTCACTAGAGTTACCAAATAGTGCTCATCCATGTAACAAGGAGGCCTGCAATGTTCCTTAAAGATGGGGTAATATGTCTCGTCGGATACTATCTCTAAGGCGAGCTTCCGGTGAACCTCAAACCACTGGGAGCCCTTGCGCCAATCGGACAATGACACTATTGGCCACATCCTTTTGTTGTACCGGCCACGGCCAGTTTTTCTTGGGTCATCAAATGAGCTGAGGAAGCTGTACTTAGAGTGTACAAGGTAGTTGTAGACTGTGGTGAAGTTAAATAGAGGAATGCATGTTTCAGATAACAATACAAATCTCTCATTGGAAACATCTAGTAGAGCATTTGCTAATAGGCGTCTCTCTGCATCAATCATTGTATTCTTTCCCCATTCAACTGGCTGCAAATTATAGTTTTAAGAAGTTAAAATTTTCACACACAATTAACCAAAATATATGGACCTAAATTAACTGTTAATTTAACTGACTTTGGTTGGATATAAAGACTCAAACTGGGAACACACTGGAAGTACTGACCTTGCTTGGTATCCGACGCTTGTAGAAAACAGAGGATTCGGGTGGCTCATGGATGAATTCTGGTGATGTATGGAGATATATAGAATAGAGGCCTTCATATCCCTTGAAGAACCTCTCCCAGAGTGGTGCCAAGGGCAGTCTTCCCCTGGTTAAGAACATGAATGCCACCTTTGGTGTTCTGTTATACTGGCACTTGTGGAAATCTGGAACCCTTGAGACTTGCCAAAATAGCTCTTTATCACTCATGGAATGCCATAGCTCTTTGGGAGCTTCCCGACATCTCTGCATTGATCTCCGATTCGAAATATTAAATGGCAGCAAATTAGAAGACAAAGGAAAGCTGTCTTGAAAAGCATTAAGCTGAGAGAAGTAATTAGAGTCCTTTGAGATTATGTACTTTTTCTTGTGATAATGAAAAAAGAATACTAAAATGACCACAAAAAGTACCATCCACAGAGAGAGTATGAAGGTGGTGGTGAGGTGAAAATAACTTTCATTTGCCTCTCTTCTAATGCGTAATGAAAGATTTTTTACAAAGATGGTGATTTTACACTGCTTCATCTCTCTTTTTGAAGACTCACTCTCCATAAAATGTCTATACCATGCCGGACGATGCGAAAGGGTTTGGTTTATAGGGCCCCAAGACGTTTTGATTTGAAGCAACACCACATGAGAAGTGCTGGGTGGGCGTGCAATTTTACAAGCTTTGAAACGTTATGGCGATTTGGGATATAGACTATGAGGGCAAAAAATTTCACCGTAAACTGAAGGGAGAGTGCGTGAATATCATGTGCTATGTTGAACAGACAGAGTAATGGGGCTTAGAGCATGAATATCCCCTGTAATCTGCAAGCTTACTCTCTAATCTCTATCAGTTAGAATTTAGCCTCTATCAATCAATGATGAAGCAGGGTGAAAAGTGAAGGCTAGGCGAGATATGGTATGGGGTTAGCATTTTTCTACCAAATAAAAAAATAACAAAAGGAGAAACAAAAGATAGGCATTTTAATTTGGCTTTTATTAGGTATCAAATGTCATATACCACAAAATTAAGAAATAGCCGGATCTCATTACTTTTCCACATTTGACATATTTGTGTACTTAATTTTTAACAGCTCATGATTTTCCACAACACATTATTATTAACAAGAAATACTTATAACCTTTATTATAATATAACATCATGATATACATTCATAATTATAGCCATTTCCGAATACCAACTTTCTGGCAATTTCCTAATTGGTAAAATATACAGAGTAGAATATATAGGTTTCTAATATCAAACCGGTCTTATTTGGAACTAAGCTTGTCTTTAACACAATATAAAATAGAAAATCCGACCACCACGCCAGCAATAAGTAATTTAGTTCCGCCAAGCTTTTGGTGCTTTAATTCAAACTTGCTACTGAGGTATGCCAAAATCCATCGAGATAAGAAATTCAGCCTACATGTTTTCTTGAACTTCTGAATTGAAAAATCCTACACGCATAAATGAAGCAAACTTTTATAATTCCTACTAAAACATTAATCATCAATATGTCAAGGATTAAATTACGCAAATATAGAGCTTAATATTCTATAGAACATTGCAATTTCTGAGGGAACAACAAGGAAACCAGTCCAACCTAAATTAAGGTAGTTGCTAGTTGGTGAATGGATCTTAGAGAGTAAGCTTTCCTCGATGAGGCTCAAATTTACCAACCTCGTCAGTGAATGGAACCAAACTGCAATTGAAAGTGTCTAAAGAGAAACCCTGCACACTCCCACATTAATTATTGGAATTTGACTCCTTTTTTTTTTCTTTTTTTTCTTTTTTGGTGAAATAGAGACTCTAGCAAGAATCATAACAATACATTGTCATGTGGAAATGTTTTTGTATCCATGGAATTAATATTCTCTAAATTTTTTGAATGCTATATTGAAATATGTATGCTTGGTACAAAATTACTTCATGTAACCTCGAAAAACTTACCTTTGGTAACTTATCTTGCTGGGCAAGATGATCCACATGAAGCCTAACATTTGATGCAGCAGGAATCCAAAAGCGATGATCAACTTCAGAATATACATTTGCAACAATGTCAAACAATGTTTGTGCTCCATTTTCTATTGCTTTCAAAATGGAAGTTTCTCTGCTTCTGCGGTTCCTGAAAATTAAAGACAGATGCATCAGGATTCACCTGATCATCATCTCAACAGAGAAGCAAGCTTCCATAGTGGATGAATATAAACTTGGTGAGCAAAAACGTTCTTCTCAACCAAGTAATAATATCCATTGTTCCCCAACCATAAACAGCAGAATGAAAAGGACATGAATATACCATTTTGGAGCTTTAAAGATTATTGATTATTCAGAATAATACCTTCAGCGAAACAACAAGCAAGATCTATTAAAAGGTAATTCAGCCATGATAAGGACCGAGGGGTGCCAAATCAGTCCAAAAATAGGAAGACTGAATGAACAGCATTACTTGAAAAATTTTAATGAGTCACTTTTCCTAAGATGATAGGTTTAATCTTTCCAGACAACTTAGCTATAGAGTGGGAACTGGGAAGCTAGCACTGTGATGAATAGAGAGATAAAGAGTAACTTCTATTTCATACTTGAGATATGCACAAAGCATGTGCTTTGGCCACAGATTAACTCTGCCATGCATGGGTATCAAAATATGTGGAGAAAGATCCATAAAGTTGTAAGTCGATTTGAAGTACTCCTGCATAGACATTAGAAGTTTCTGTTACCTAAGATTTCGAGAAATATAGATAACATCTACATGTCCAGATGTGGCAGTGGATCACTTGCCAAGTCTAACATAATTTATAAATTTAAAACTGAACCATAATCTACTTACAAAAAATTATCAATGAAATGGCTAATTTGGGAATGATGCATCATTGGACTAACTTATTATTAGTCTACAAGATATTAAATAGAAATGAGACAAATAAGTGTACATTAATTAAGTCTATTTGCAAAGCAGAAAACATTGGTACATTAAGTGTTCATTAATTGGGAGAATTTGAATGATCATAACCATAAATAGGATCTACTTACTGTCATATTTCCACCAGAAGTAATGTCTAAAACAGCACTCCCTTGACTGAAACAAAGCCGAATAATGTTAGCAGACAAGCTTTGGATAGATAAAAATTGGCAGACCAGGAATAAAACCCAAGTTAATGAACACAGAAAATGAAATTAGAATATCATGGTTTAGAAAGATGGCAAGATTATATCACTCAAACTCTGCACGGTTGCTCTTGTGGTCAATGAAAGTGACTAACCCTTTCATCTTCAGAGTGATGTATGTGTGTGTGTGTGTGTGTGTGTGTGTGTGTGTGTGTGTGAGAGAGAGAGAGAGAGAGAGAGAGAGACAACAATGTCTAAAAATTACTTATGAAAAATGATTAATTCTTTCATATGCACACACATCCAAAATTCTGAAAACAAAACTTTAACGGAAATATTTTGTCAAGGGAATCATCTTATCTCCAAGTGAGCGAGTACAAGGGCTAGAAAAAGAAGTTACATACTTAATGGTGTGACAGCACAAAAAGAACATGCCAGGCCTTATAGTGTTCCTGCAGCCTCAAGCAATATATATATATATATATATATATATATTAATTTAAAAGAACCGACTTACATGGCTCAACTCAACTGAGACTTTTACCACTTAATAACAAGGAGGGAATGCTTAGAAACTGTAAATTCACATGCAAGTACGTGTACACAAATACACACATATTATGCCTAAAAAAATTTTTTTTTTTTGTGTGTGCGTGTGTGTGTCTGTGTGTTTGTCATTGTAAAATATGTCTATAAACATAGCCAACGCAATTTGAAGCATCACTTAAAAATCATATTCAACCAAGATTCTTTTTTCATATAACCATTTTTTTTCTTTTTCTTTTTCCTTCTAATTCTTGACATAAGTCTCGATGATAATAGAACCAGTTTTAACTCATAGTTTCTGCAGATCATATCACTAGGTACCCTAAGCATTGAAGCATCATCTTTAACAGAATCTTACCCCACACAGTGATCACCAACAATTAATGAATGAGTGCTGACATGAAGCAATGCTAAATGTCCATCTGTATGTCCCTGAATTACAAGGCACTGTTAGATTCCAGACACAACAACATGAAAGTAGGTTGGATATCTATAAACGTTTCAGATTTTAAATGACCGAAGAAATACTTAGTTATCTCCACAATAACCTTTAAGAAAAACATTTTCCATAAAGCACTGATGCCTATAACTCATTATAGAAGAAATTCATAATACAAGGGCTTAACTCCTGCTTTTCAGATATAAAATTCACACAAAAGATCTATCTCATCACATAGACAATTCCTGCATCCCCATTAATAAATATATCAAGGGGAAATACCGGAGCAAAAATGACACTTAATCTCTGACCACCAATGCAAATATCTTCAGATCCAGAAATTGGGGTATAACCGAGAGACCAATCACCTGTAGATTATGACATTACAGGCATCGTTCAAATGAAGAACAGAGGAAGAAAGCTATTTATGACACAATATTTAGACTTTAAACAGAGAGAAAGGCAAAGACAAAGACAAAAGAAAGAAATAGAAAGGGATATTTAAAGCTGAGATAAATGATCACACAACAATCAAACATAACCCGATCTCAATCATTCATTGCAGAAACTATTTCAATCATTAAACTATACTGTTACAATCAGAACCTTTTCCAATACGACGCATGGTATTTTCATGTGCCAACAAAGTAGCATCAGGATGGCACTGCTGAACAACTGATAGACCTGGAGTAAAAATTAAAAAGAGAAAAATAATCTTAATCAGATCTCCAGATAAGTTCAGAATGCAAATATATGAATGGAAAATAAGCAGCTTGAATACTAATCTCTATGAGACAAAAGAATTTAAGAAATTTGTACAGGTTGAAGTGGATGTGAAAGTGGTTAACTGAAGATGAACTTCTTTAGTTGCTTACTGATGCTGTGTGTCTAACAAAATAAAGTTTACTTTTAAATCTATTTTCATAGATCTTGATCTATTTGCATTTGGTTTTTGGAATTTCTCAGTGTGAGTTGGTGTCCATATCTTATGTAAAGTTAATTATTATCAAAAAAATAAAATATGCAAAGTTTAATTATAATAAAAAAATAAAGAACAGAGAGCTAGAGATCTAGTCTTATTTGCATTTGGTTTTTGGAATTTCTCAGTGGGATTTGGTGTCCATATCTTATGCAAAGTTATTATCAAAAAAATAAAATATGCAAAGTTTAATTATTATCAAAAAATAGAAGAACAGAGAGCTAGAGATCTAGTCTTATTGGATAATCTAAATTCCTGTGATATATATTTAGGGTGCGGAATATCGACTGTAGTTTACCATCCCTAGATTTCTTAAAAGCCTAAGAGGTTAAGCAGTGGATTCGGCCATATATATAAAATAAAGAGATACACACATTACCACATTTTATTTGACTAACAGAAATTTTAAATCTTCGATCAGCTGTGTTTCTCCATAAAACTTACCATCTACATGATCACGGTGGTGATGAGTAAGAAAAACGACTAACTTTTTTGGCAAGGTATCAATAATACTCTTGAGCTGACCACATAGACAATAATGTCAGTTTTAATTAGAAGAGCACATAACAAACGCAATAATTAGCAATGCACTATCTGTATTATGAGCAAAGGCACAGGCTAAGGAAAAAATCATCCCAAAGACAAGCTCTTAGGAATTATATCTGCCAGGTTCTAAATTCAAACCCCATTGTTCATAGTTGAAATCAAATTTCAACTAGATGTTGGCTCATAGAAACCCATAAAGGCATAAAGGTGCTACCAAGTTCAATAAATAAATCCAATATTTAGACTTCAGTTCCAATCCTTATATCTGTGTATCAAACTGACAGATCATACCTCCTTATGGAATTGAGAGCAACATCCTGGATCCACAATCAATGCATCCCCATGAGCAACAAAATTAATATTCTCAGAGTAATCTGAGGCTTTATCAGGAGCAAATACAACCAAGTTTGTAGTATCAAAAGGCTTTGCCGTCCTACTTCTCATAGGTACAAGTGTAACACCAGGAGGATACTCCTGAAAGTAAAAAGAGATATTTACTGCACAAATATCAGCATGTTATATTTCATAGAAACCTTCCATTACTACAAAAACATAGATCTTCAATCATAGCATATTGATAAAATTCTAACATGCCCAAACTAGACAATGAATTGATGATCAGAGCAAGATTTTTAGAGTTCATATAAGGAGAGACTAAACTTGGGAAGCAATCTTTTGGAGTAATGAAAAACCAAAGCTTATTATAAAATAAAATTTAAAAAAAAAAAAATCCTATAAATAAAGTGTAGCTGTGGTGTCCAAAACATGGTTTTTTTCGGTTCCAAACCTCGAAACAGATTCTGATTTCAATATGAGAAACCTCATTTTGCAAACCCATGGGTATGACCCAATTTCATGTTGCAACCCCTGGTCCAAAAATTGTTGGCTTTTCTACGGTAATTCATTCCCTTTTTTCATGAAATTGAAAGGTGCACTGTAATTCGTCCTTAACAACACAGCAAAACTGTGCTAAAACATTCATTATTGATTTTGTTGGGAATAATATCCTTAAACATGCACTTCTAAATGCACAACCTTTGAAGCTCCTGTAAATGCAGTAATGATGAATATTCATGTGCAAATTTATCCACATTAATGACAAAATAAAATAAAAAAAGAATAAAGCCATAATAAGGTGATTTTACCTTTAAATCAGCCTACACTAACAATAAAGTGATTTTACCTTTATACTTCCTACAATACATTAAAACAAAAAAAAAAAAAAAAAAAAAACTAATATATGATCAATAACCTCAAGTACAACAGGTCTTGCATCTAACTACAGTATGTATGATTCATGTAGAAAAAACAGCAAGTCAGAGGACGGCGAACCTGGTATTTTAAGTCGCACAGAGCTTTCCGCTCTCTAGATTGCAAAGAGTCATTTAGAAGACCAGTCACTACCAAAGGCCCTACTCGGTCATTATTGGGTTTCACTTCCAAAAGCCAGTCCAGACAGCTTCTTACGGACATCCACTTATATGACTCTGAATTTGCATCTTCAAGTTTCGGTATTAGTCCCACTTCATGAAAACAACAAAATACTATAAATTGTATTTTTAAATTTCTAAATCAAATTATTTAACTTCCGACCAAGTAAAGTGATAAATTATTGATGAAGGTCATGATTTGATGTTAACATGACACTTCCTAATTGCCCAACTTTAGACATAAGTCACATATTACATAACATCCCAATTTGTTCAGAAAACAACTATTATCAATCCCATTATTGGTTACTCTCTAGGAGCCGTTTTTGAGATATAAGCTAATACAATCGAAACGAAAAATACTGGAAAAAAAAAATTGAAATAGGAAAACGGGTATAAAGCATTATGAATAAAGGAAGGTACATATACAACATAAAACTTCATAACTAGAATAGAAATGCTACAAAAAAGTAACAAAGGACACGAGAAAAACCTTGCGAATTTTGATTCGCAGCTCTCGATCCCACAATAAACACAGTGTGAACAGGCGGTCCGGGTCCAAACTCAGCTTCCTCCACATGTTTCCAGAACTTCCACTCTCCCTCATCAGCTGTCCCAAAACCCACTTGTCCCAAAATCTATGAAACCCAAAAAAAATCAAAATCAAAACTTAACGCAATGTATATATAATCCCAATTCCCACCCACAAAAACATTGGAAAAAGGACGTCGAAAATTTCACAAAGTAAGTACTCTGTTGAGAGCCGAATCGACATCGAATTTTCT
The DNA here is from genome assembly GCF_031755915.1 of Ziziphus jujuba. Lineage (NCBI taxonomy): Eukaryota > Viridiplantae > Streptophyta > Magnoliopsida > Rosales > Rhamnaceae > Ziziphus > Ziziphus jujuba. The sequence continues at coordinate 22,061,650 of NC_083390.1, forward strand.
CAAATCGATATTCTCCAAGTACGATTCTTCTTCGCTTGCAAAGGCAATTCGAGGTTGGGAGTCTCCTTGTCGATTATTCAACTGGGTTGAGGGCAAGTCCCAGAGATCGGAATCGACATAGGAATCGTACTCGTCGTCGCCGAACTTTGGGGGGCGTGGTTGCTTGAGGAGGAGAAATTGGGAATCGTCTAAATGGTTCTTGAGGATGAGGCAGAGATTGTGAACCGCCATTAGAAAAGTTTGGAAAGAGTTTACGAAATGGATGTCGGAGACTGAGACTGAGAGAGCAGGGAAACGAGTCTGACGGAAATCGGTACGGCTGAGTTGAAGTGACGGCTTTTATTGGTAACTAGAGCTGACCGGCTTATTGACAGAATTTGATTCATGACCGTTATATGACCGTTAAAGAAGTTTTGGTTTCTGTTAAATAAAAACTATCTTCTTTTTAAAAAAAAAAAAAAAAAATCTTATACTTATATAACTAATATTTAAATAATTATATAAATCGCTGTTATTTGCCCCCCTATTACTATGCATAAAGTCCAAACGTTGTTCAAGCTGTTTGTTTTTTTGGTTACTAAAAAAACATGCCTCTTGTAGTGTTGTAGGTATGAGGCCATGAAGCCTTACGCTACTCAGAATTAGCAATATCGACCATTTTAGACAATAAAAAGGATTTATTAGGATTTCAATCTTAATTTTCAAACCATTAGATGTAAAAGATTGAATCGATTTCCTAAATCACTAATCTACTAATCTCTGTGCTTGTTTGAGCTTGATTTTTGTTGGCTAAAACATCTTTTTAATTTGTTTCACTTACTCTCAAGAAAAAAAAAAAATAATAATAATAATATGTTTCACTTATATTGAGCCAAAGAAAAAATAAAATAAAATAAAAACTGCTTCAATTATGATCCAGTGTGCTGGCATTTCTCTATCTGGCCCAATGTTGAAATGGGCCTGCCCTTAACAATTTTCAGGCTGAACGCTTCGTGTACTTTTTTCTTATATTTTTGGTTTTTCTTTTCCTACTCTAACTTGCTACAAAATTTGTATAAAGACTGATATGATACTACTTTGTAAGCTTACATTAAATCGTACCTTATCAATTTCTTAACAAATAACATTCTGTCACATCAAAAGAATGCCTTCAATAATTTTTCTAATCATATTTATTTTTTATTTTTTTATTTATTCAAAATTAGTGAAATCATAATCGACATCTTCTCTAAATACAAATTTTATGTTCTACTAAGAACTTAACCGTAGTTTGTATATATCCCAAATCATCCTATCTGAAAAGAAAATTGAGCTCGCTTTGGATTGTACATGATATAAGTGGAAGTCTATGTTAAGCCCATACACAAATTAAATTCGAGGAAAGCAACCAAAAAAAAAAAGTGGTCAAAGATAAGTAATTTAGACGCTTCATGCTACATGTAGTGGTGGTTACTTTTTTCTTTTTCTTTTTTTTCCTTTTTTTTTTTTTTTTTTTCCTTGTTTTTCCCTTTTCTCGTGAATGGTGGTTACTGGCTACCCAGTTTGGGCACCACATTGAGCCTGAGCCTGATCCTGCATGGCCCAGCAGGCAAATATCATGCTTCTCTGAAGTGACAATTTGCCATATTAATTGTGCATTGTCTACTCATCCAGGTAGTGCCATTTGCTTTTGAAATTTCAAGTTTTTTCTTCAGATTCCATAGATAAAGAAAAAATGATTACATGAACTAATACTGCAATCAAATCTCCGATATAATATATGAAAACATAAAATTATTCTACCCGAAACTCCCTCTCAACTTATAATGAACAATATCATTATGAATAACATCTCAATCAATAAATTTTAAACTAAAATCTTAGTTGGAATGTAGCAATCCCCGAAGCTAGCAATGTTGTGCATGTTATTCATCATAAATTAGGAGATAGTTTTCAAGGGATCAATATAATTTATAACGAGTGTATGTCTTAATCTATTTCAAAACCCAAACCCAAAAATAAAAATAAAAATAAAAATAAAGTGTTTAATTAGATTGTAGCATGAATATATGACTACTATTTACTGTATTTGGTGCTGCTCTTTCTTATTAGCATGGTTGATTGAAAACTTCATGGTTCTTGCTTCCTTTTTAAGTGCTCATGAAATTTGCACACATTGCTGAGAAGGGGTTTTCTTGGGGGACAAAATAGAAAAGCGCAAGCATTCTAAAAGTGATGCTATTAATTTGGCTTTTCACATAATATACAAGACAGTAAAACAATTTCAAGTCTCCCACTTTAACAAATACATTTGACTACTGCATTATGTACATTATTTTTTTAACTAAAAGGTAGACCCTTAGACGTGGATGCCATTGAAGGCTTTTTAATGGGCATGAAAAACTTGATTCAAGGTACTGTACAAAGGTCATGGACGTGATTTGGAATATTATCCTAGTTAGTGGACCTAAATTTCAAAAGATTAATCTTTCTTTTAAGCTTTTTTAATTCTCAGTGTGAAATAAAGCAATTCGATATTTAAATCTTTATACTAAATAAGCTTACTAACTTATCTTTTTCTTGTTCAAGTAGTCCAGGCTCACTGACCTATCAATTTGGTTTAACTTTATTTAGAGGTTTTAAATTATTCACAGATTCAAAGTTCAAGGTATATTTTGATGATAAAAACTGATAGACACAAATCTAAATACCAGATTGGAGGAGTGGTGGATTTTCCACAAGTGGACTTTTAGAGAGTAATTTAATGAAGAATGTGTGCCAAACATGAGCATCACACACTCAACCAATATTTTTTAATTACAACCTCATTTTTGGGATGTGAACTCAGCCACTTACTCACCCACTTACTCTGCATCATCGAGTATATAGTACTAAACCTGATTAGTGCGGATTGGATAATCCGTTGTTTGGATTAATAGTTTTGTGTATAATTAATTTGCACTTCAAACACACTTTTTTTTGTTAATTGCAAGTGTTTGAACTAATCATTTCAAGCAATAAGATTAGCTGATTAAGAACATTATCTAGCTAACATATAGTAAAGATATGTTCTGCCAACTTTTGGGGGCCTAATTAGTTTTTCGAGTGAAATGAAATAGATTATTATGAGTATATTTTCTATATACTCACACCAATTCCTAGGGAATTTAAAATCGCTTTTGTAAGACAGAAAGTACTCTTTGCACTTCTGATTCAAAATTGAATTTGAAGATGATATGAATTAATCAAAATTATACATATTATATTTTTACTCTGATTGGCCTATTATCTAGATAGTGTGTTTTCTTGCCTTCCTCACCGATAGCGTGTTTTCTTGCCTTCCTCACCGACATCTTAAAGTTACTTTTCATTTCATTGCTGGGTGGCAAAAACCATTTGAAGCATTTCCTCTTTCCAATTTGATTTTTGAGCCTTGTAAATGGATTAAAGGGGAAAAATATTAATTTGGTCAGAAGTCAAAGAAGATAAGATGAACATTTTGTCATATATTTTATATGTATACAAGGATACTATGTGAACTTTTGATTCTTTTAATTTAATCCGAAGTTCAGAAACTCTCATTCCAATTTCAAAAACCAACCAAAAATAAAATAAAATAATTAATTAAAATTTAAACAAAATATTAATTGCAAATGTGTTTGCCAAATTAGAAGAGACGTACACAACATAGCGTAACACCAACTAGGAGTTTGGAATCTCCACGTTTTTCTAGTTAATTGGCTATATTATAATTCCTAATTTTTCATATATATATATATATATATTGTTTTAATATATTCTATTACATCGCCTATAGATTTATATATGAAATCTGTACGGTTTTTTTCAGTTAACAAGTTAATTAATAGAAAAATGATATTTTTACAATAGGGTGTTGGAGATCGAATTTTTCTGTTGTATATTTTCATTCTTTAATGGCATTTTTTTTATTAACGTTTTATTATTTATATTAGAAATTCAATTCTTTAAACGAATAAACATACAAGAAGCCGCCAAAGAAGAAGTTAACGGAGATTTTCAAACTAACTAATTAAGTAAGTGGAAAATTAAAAAAAAAAATGAATTAGAAGACTGATCTTGGCTTTTAATCTGTCTCAAAGGTCAAAAAAATGTCTTGTAGTGGAAACAGAAGGTTTTATTTTTATTTATTTATTTATTTTGGGTGTGGTGAAGAAAATGCTTTTAATATCAAATAGATGCAATAATAATCTGATTTTATTACGAAATTGGGTTCAACAATATTTAGGATAAAATTAAAGCAATTTTATGTCAGACACTGCTCTAGATCTCCCCAAAAGAAATTGTAATAAATAAATAAACAAATAAATTAAATATAAGGGGGAAAAAAATAATCTGACCCTCCAATTCCTCTAGAGTCTAGAGGACAGATACAAAATAACAAAAAATGACACACACACACACATATATATATAAACCACCCTTGAAGAGATTGGAGGGGAAATTAGATTACGTAAAGATGTTTTTGAACATAAGCAAATAGCACACAAAACGTTATTATGTCTCCCAACAACCCATGCAAAGACAAATACAAATTATACTTAAGTAATCTTCGAACTAGTGTGCATATATCTTTATATATTTGTAAGTAAACGATCGAATCCGTGCAATATTGTATATTATATATATACATGTATATATATTTGTAAGTAAACAATCGAATCCGTGCAATATTGTTTATTATATATATATATATATATATATATGTATATATATATATGTAATCTGGAGAATCAGCTGTCTGTGTATGTGTACTTCTACAATATTATACCATATGATGTAACCTCATCAAATCCTATTTGTAAAAATTCCTATGCATATATTCTATATGGCAATCGGATATAACATCTTTGTAGATTGTTTATTCTTCAAGTAGACTCCTCATGATTTTTCGTCATCCCAGTAAGAGAATATGTCGTGCATGACTACTCGCCGTGTGAGAGACTGGTTGAAAATATAATTCTTTTTTGGATGAGCTACGTACGAATCTATGATGTAAGGCAATATAATAGTAATTAATGAAGCCATATGGGTAAAAGTACAACGAATTTAGACAATATTTTGGAGATGGTTTACCATTTATTCAAATATATATGTATATATATATATATGTTGGTTTATACAGTATATATACATATGTAGACACACCCATTAAAAAATTTAATACTTGCCCAACTCTATATTGTTGTTGGACAGTCAGCATCATCTGGTGTGTGTGTGTATATATATATATATATATGTAATTTTGTATGTGACAAGTGTACAGCAAGTTCATATAATTTGATAATAATATATACAGTTATACAAAAAAAGAAAAAAGAAAAAAAAAAGTGAATATAAGATGATATTGGGTAAATCATATATAGTTACATTATGTATATAGTTAGCCTAATGTTTTTTTAATTTTAGTCTTATATCAATTATATTTTCAAAAATTACAGTAACTCTTTTTTTTTTTTCATGGAAAAGTAGGTGAGCTTTTATATATATATATATATATATACATATTGAACTGAAGGAATGTTATATAATGGCAATTTTTATTAACAATTAATACCAAAATAAAAAATAAAAAAAGACGTCAGAATAAGGACTCTATATATACAATAAGTCCTTTTTTTTATTCTTTTTTGTTTTTTTTTGGCCTTTTCTAATTAGAGCTGAAGCCAAGGCCCCAGACATGCATTTTTTTCTTCTTGATTAATTGACAAAATACGAGGTCATAGCACCATTCCTGACACAAAGTGGGAAAACAAATTCCATCTTTAGATTAGTTTCTTGATCCTATTTTGCCATGTAGTCCCAAAATTCAAATATAAAAGAATTTTATAATGTACTGTAAGTGTTTGGATGCTACACAAAGTATGTGAAAAATAGGATCCAAGTAATGTGGATGGTCAAAGGTAAACAACTGACGAATATGATACATGGAAAAATATCCATACAGATAAACTACCCAAAAAAAAAAATATTATCCACATGGATGAATACTGAATAATCCAAGATATTTTTATTTTGGATAGACTTGGTAAAGCTAAGAGTGAATTGAAAGATTGTAGAACTTGGAAAGTTATTATACATATATGAAGTCCATATCATTGGTTTAGCATAAGAATCATAGATTAAATCTCTTGATATACTACAGAATAATACATTTTTGTTAAATGGTGGCAGACATCTTATAAGATCGATTTAGATTGGTCTTGTTGGTTTAGAAAATATGATTAAAGAAAATATATATATGGAGCAATGAAGCATAAATTAATACCGATTCCTCAAAATTCTGTAATGCTTTACGGGCCAAATTTAAAAATTAATTACTAATTTAATATAAATTTAATAGTATATACTAAAATCTTAGTTAGGAAAAAATAAATAAAGAAAATTTACCATAGAGCAATTTGATATGAGTTTTGCCATGTATATATATTATATTTTTGCTTGAATAATCATTGCATAAAAAAAAAAATGCTTGTTTCCCACTAAAGTAGTCGGTTTTGTGATTCAAATTTTCATCCCAACAAGTATTGGGGCAGCAAAAAGGTGAGAGTGGAAACACAGGTATAGTGGGTTAATGGTCATTACCAATTTAGGTTATCCATTTGACCTACACAGTACTCAAAAGTGGCGTCTTACTAGATTGTTCAATATCTAGTACTTATCTACACGCAGTATATATAAAATCTTCAAGACACAAATTTTGTCAATTAATTTTGAAAATCTCTATTTTGCTAATTTGTCTTTAAGAAATAATGGAAAATTAATAATAAGTAGCAGAGGGAAGAGAATTTGTTGACGCAGACAATGATATTGAACCAATCAAAAAATACACAAATAAACCGGATTATCGATCTCTTTACATTCTATAAGATCAAATGTTTTGGTGTTGCCAATTTGATGCTGTCAGAAAAATTAATATAGCAGTATGGACAATATTCCTTTATTATTGAAAAATAAATGTAATGTTATTCAAATCTAAAAATGTCAATTATTGGATAATCTTGTTTTCTTAACCCAAATAATTAAATCTAAATAAAAAAATGAGTAGTCTACCTGTGAAGAATCTTTCTGGGGAAGCCATAAAGTGTTTGGTATGCATTTAAAAATTAAAGAGATGAATTCTTTTTCAAATAATAAGAAAGAGCTCAAAAGGTTAAGCTTCTCTATCAAATAAAAATTTGACGTTTGCATAATGTGGTGGCGGTTCAACAAATCATTAAAAAAAAAGAATGTGCTGGAATTCTTAACAATTACTTAACACTAATTGTTATTAATCAATTAATTCTACCTGAATTTTCTTTTGCAAGAAAGCATTTGAACTACAACCATCTCTGCATCCAGCTGATTTGGCCGCAAACTTATTTAATTCATAGACCAATCTCTTGTTTTGTGTATCATTTACAAATTATGATTCGTATCTTTTTCACAGACTAGAAAATCCTAAAGTTTTAATCAGCTATAAGCATGCGGAGAATACTTCTACGAATTCTTGTAATTAATTAAACAAAATATTGTATTAGGCAGATCTTATATGTTCCATTAATCAAATCCACAGGCATTCCCACTCTTTATTTCATTTTCCTTACATTCTTAATTAACATTATATGCTTCTGTGGAAAATAATTGTAATAAAAACAAACTATATATATTATCTACTCTTATTATTTTTAATTATATATTCGCATTCATACAATATGAGATTAGGAAATGTATTATACTTGAATTTGGCATTATTGGATTGTCCTGCTATCAGTTTGACTACATACGTTAAATATACAAGTTATTAGTTGAAAAGTAATTATACGATAAATATAAAATGTATATAAATATATGCTTATTCTTTTTTTTATGATACTTTTTTTTTTTTTTTTTGACAATTTTTGTGATGGACTCTTTACAAACCACATATTGTGAAGAAACATGATTACATGGTATGGTGTAACGCTGTACCTTCTTTTTCATTTATAATAATTTTCTTTCATTATTATTTCAAAGTCATAATCTTTTAGATATTGATGGGAAAAATTTATCAATTAGATTAAATTCATTTGACGTAACTGCTATATTTGCTACCTAGCAACTCATGATTTGTCATGTTCATGACGATGTAATCAGATTTCATATGCAAACCTTTGGTATTCTCTCTCTATATATTATTAATCTAAGGACTCATTGATGAGTCTTAAAATAAAAAAATAAAAAGAATTAATTGATGAGGAAACATAAGGTAGGATATTTTTATAACTACTTGGGAGGAATTAATTATAAAACCCTTCCTTTTGGATTTTTAGGCCAATTAGGTCCCAATTTGGATTTTTATTTTTATTTTTTTTTCCTTTTAAGGATGCATTCAGTTTCTCTCATGATCATTAATTTTGTTTAAGTATGATTTAGCCAATAACTGTAAGAATTTGGATCATTATCTAAGGGGTTTAGGCCATCAAATTTCAAATGCTATGATTTAATATCTCAATTTTTTAATTGTTACATATTAATCTAATCTTCAATTTAGCCAAACAAAAATAGGTAACTATTTTATCTACCTAGGTTTCATATGACCACATCTTTTAACCCAAATGAAAAAAAAAAAAAACATTTGTCAATTTCCTCTTATACACATGCAAATTAAATCCTGAAACAATCCCAGTCTTTCTTTTGGTTGTTTTGGATGGTCAATCATTGAAGGAACCCTTGGTTTCATGGGCAAACCTCGTGATAAATGAATTAAGGTATTGATCAATAATTCACAAAAAAAAAATTAATGATCAATAAGAAAAAAGAGACCATGTGAAAGGAATTATTAATTATTCATTTGCATAAATTGAAGATTAGATCAATCTACAATAACTTGAAAAATTAAAAATTTAATTATTTGTATTAAAAATTATGGTTTGGAACGGAAAAGCAAGATAGAAAATGTAGTTAATCCTTATCTAAAAATTAACGTGGATTTGCCAACTGCCCTAAAGTAATAAGTTTATAAAATATAAAATATATATATATATGTCCTTCCAATTGTTTTCAGATATTATTGCTCTGACCGTGACCGCATATGCCATTAATTAATTCGATACAAATCTCAAAATTTACTCTAATTTTCTCTAACCGTGCTATTATTCAATGAAAGCTATAGCATGTTCAAAATTAAGTTAGAATATGATATTTTTATTACTTGGGACACCAATTTATCGTATGAAAACGATCCGACTAAAAATTTCTTCTAGATAGCCCTTGGGTATTAGCTAATAAGTGGATGACACGATAATTTTCATTGCTTTCCTGTATTTGTTTGCAAATTGATATGGGACAAACTACGAACACTTTGTCTGGCATTATAAAAACAGGGAGAGGATAATTATTTTCATTTCAAAGGAAAAAAAAAAAAAAAAAAGATAGGATAGTTATATAGCAAAGGTGCTAATTAATTAAGCACCAGCATAATTTCAACCAAAATAAAAAAGTAAACTAACATAATTGACCTGCATTATTAACGTCAAAAAAGAAAAAGAAAAATAAAAAATGATAAAAGATAACTATTATGTGGGCAGAGATGGCAATATGCATGATGGGATCTATTGGATTGTGTATCATCTCTTATCGGTTTGGCAGAAAAATAATATTTAAACAATAATGTTATATTACTAATTTGTTTATCAAATATATGGTAAAACAATATATTTTATTAGCATGTATTGAATTTTACTGTCCAATTCATTTATATATCCATATTTAGCTGTCATCTTGTCACATCAATAGCTAAACAATTTGGCACAAATAGAAATAGTGATAATTAAATGACAAGTTTTTCCATCCTTTACATATCCCTTCTCCCATAAATTAAAATTATTATTTTAATATTAAAATATTAATATTAGAATTATATATCATATATGGTTCAAAATGCCTTGGGAAATATGAAACATTCCAAAAATACGAAATTATTGAACCTATGGTCATAATTTTTTTTTTTATATATATATAAAAAACAATATTAAAATGTGTCTTGACCCAGAAATTCATAATAAGGTCCTATCAGTCTTACTTGATTGTATTAATTGTGGTTTAACTTAAAGGGGGAAGAAAAAAAGTCGTGGAAAACAGCTATGATGATGATGATGATGATGATGATTCTGCGTTTAATATAAAGACTGATCTAATAAGAAATTGTATCTAAGATTTTTATAATACCATGGTTATTAATTATTATATAGTTAATAAATAGAAGGGAAGAAAAATAATGTGCGGGTTCATATCATTATAAATGCGAGAGTTGGGTGGGCCATGAGTTGGTAGAGCTCCAACGGAGTGGGAGGGATAAGACTTGAATGCATAGAGCTGGTGAGGACACGCAACTGTCGCATGCCGGCCAAGGCTTGGCATACCCTCCACCTCTGTTTTTCATGTGTTCTATCCAACTATTCATGCCCTCACAATATTCCCAATCTTGAAATTCTTTCCTTCTCTAACTTCACATCATACGTCAATTATTCTCTTTATTATTATTATTTTACTTTCTTTTCCTTCAAGATTCATCAAATATATAAATATTTCACAAACATGAAGTCTAGAAGTAGTCCTTTTTCATGGCCGCAAAGATGATTTTTTTTTAAACAATAAGAGCAATTTTTTTTACCCAAAAAAAAAAAAAAAAAAAGACAATGAGATAAACTTGATCAATCAACATAAAATTGTAGATTGGCATGCATAAATGAAATACGAGGAGCATACAAATAGACCAATTTCATTTATGATAATTTACATAAACTAAGCTAGTGAAATTTTGATACCCGATCCAAACTAAAATGGTTAAAATTAACATGCATATATTTTTCAACTACCTTACTCTCATAAATAATAATATCAATTATTTTAATAATTTTTTTAAAACCAAATAGTTTTAATAATTTTAATAATGCTGGCCACTAATTATATACTCACACCTCGAAATTGAATATTAATAATTGAAGACTGAAAGAGAATCGAAATCCCTATACCATCAACTGTATATAAGCAAAGTAAACCAGAAACCAGATGATATTTTTTCATGACTCATGAGTAGGTGATATATATCGACATCTGCAGAATTGGAAAGATATAAAGAAAAGATGGAAACTTTCATTATCTTCCCATTACATATTCACACCTCAATGGGTGCCACAAAATGCGATAAGATTATATCAGAATATATATATATAATATGTTTCATATTCCCAACCATTTTCCACCAAAAAAATAAGATAGACATGCCCTTCGCTTTATTTCCTCAGCAAATTGTATTTGCTTCCTTGTTTAAGAGAAATTTCTCATCCGTCCAAAAGCCCTTTCATAAAAATGACAACTACCTACACATATAAGTTGTTCCCTATATATCCTACCTTTTTGGTATAATAGTGTTCTACAATAATCAAGAGAAAACGCATAGAAAAAAATGAATAAAAGAGAAAAAAGGGAAAAAGGGGAATTTTTTTTTTTTTTAAAGAGGGAAAAAGGGAAATTGAGGACCACCCTAAAAAAAAAAAAAAGAAAAATACTAGACTAGAAAATGCAAATATAAAGATAAGAAAATTCATATGGGATGTTTTTGTCATATGTGAATAGGTCAATTGTTAGACATAAATTGTTTGGGGACATTTTATATTCATTACTATTAAGATAGTAAGAATTTCTTTTGTAAAATGACAAATTAGGGTATATTAATTTGCCAAATTTGGACCGCATGTAGTCACGCCGAATATTACAACAAATTGGACTCTACATATAATGTAATCGCCATGTGAAGTCAACTAAAAAATTATAAAATAAAATTTTACAAGTATGATAATATGACACAACTCCTTCTCATGAAAGGTACTGCTAAAGTTACATTGCATGTATCATATTTATTTTTATATAATAAATGGTTTTACTATTTTACGTTACATTAATAAATTATTTGCTCATTGTACCTATAAACAATAGCAGCTTAGAGTATACAAATTAAAAAATTATTAATTATGAGAAAAAAAAATTAGGAAGACTGTTTTCTTATTGTCATTGTATTCACACATGTGATAAATTGATCAATATAATTTTTTAAAATAATTTAATGATAAAATTACTCCTTTTTTAAACAATGATATTGAATTAAAATATTTTCTTTCATATTAATAAATTGAGAATTACAGATTTTTAATCAATTTAAAAGTGGATATATATTTTTCTAGATTATTTTTCGTTTCATTTTCTTTCACTATAATCGTTGATCAAGACTTCGAAAAAGTGTAATTACCAAAAAGGCCCTAACCGACTGTTGTCAGTATCATGCATTCATTTGAGGTCCACCTGGACTCCTGAAGTCTATCCATAAGAAGTGGAAACATACGTGGACTGCGCGACAAACCAGTATGTCCAAACACACACTGTGCGGCTTACTACCACGTGCTTGCACGTGTCACTTTGCTATGAGGTTTGAAGTGCCAATTAATTTCCGTACTCATTTATTTCCTATTTTAACTCTTCGTATTTGGCCGTACCCTTTTTTTTTTTTTTTTAAATGAAAATATGTTCGTACCCAATGAATAATAATGATGTCGATCCCAGCCATTGAAATTTCATCAACCATTTTTCGGCATCGACGTGGAGTGTCTAGATAAATTAAATTCATGATTCCATTTTTCGCATCTAATTATTACCTAAAATATTCGTCATATATTCACTAAACTTTAATACATAGTATTTTCTTTAAAATGGTAAGAATTTCGAATACCACTTTATTCCGACCAAAAATACAGATTTTGTGTAACACTTTATATGGAGGTTAGTGAAGAATAATAATATTTTTATCAACAAAATTGATCTTATTTTATGGATAGCCTATTTAATCACTAGCTAAGCATTCATCATGTTGGCTATTCTACATTTCTAAGATCAATTTCCATCTAAGGTTTATTTTGCTTTCTTTTAATTAAGGGTGTGTATATTGGTTGGAGGGTTGAGTCACTACATTTCATATGTAGGATTAGATCCATTAAAATTTATTAACTAAACATTTTTATTCTTCTTTTCTTAATGAAAAATGATAGATGATCTTTCATCATGAATAGGTATAACATCTTTGAAAATTAAATCAAAATGCCATTGAGCACCATCTCAATTCTATTTGCAATCCAAAATGACAAAATCATCATATGACGCAACAAAATTAGCCAAATTATAACCCACCATCTTTGACCACCAAGGAGTACACATAATTTGAAAAACAATAATAATAATAACAATAAAACCCTGTTTACTTTAAGGTTTATCCACTTTAATTATGTTTCATTATACAGCAAAAAATTCCTCGTTATCCACATTATGGTGCAGGCTAGATATATATTATTGATATTTTTATCAAAATTTAATTTTCAATAAGATTCCAAGTTTTTATAATGAAAAATAAAAATTACAAGTTTAAGTGTATACATATACATATATAATTTTTCTTTCATTGATCAATGCCCGAAAAAAATCTTCCAAGATTAGAAAATGATTATATATATGATTTGAATACGAGGTTTTGAATAGGAAACTTGAGGAAACATTAACAAAGTTTAGCTTTCCTGAAGATAAGAGGAGGTCAGCAAATAAAAGGAAAAGAAATTGAAAAGTTGGAGAGGCAATTATAAACTTCAATTAAAAAAGGAATCACCAAAAATAAAAAAACAAAAAAGGAAACTTCAATTAAAAAGCTGAAAACTTTTAAAAGTTCATGTAGCTATTCAGGCAATTTGTCGATCGATTTACACTTTGCAATACTCATTTTCAAAGAGAAAATAGATACCACACTTTATTCAGTCACTGTTCCTGGATTATGACGTCTAATAATTTTAGTATCTAAAAATTATAGATTTTGATGTGTATATATATCATGCCTTTTGCATAAATTACAAATATATTTCTTATTAAAATCACAATTACTTATATATATATATTGATGAGTTCAGATATCGACGCTCTTTTTTTATTTGGTTGAAAATAAAACATTTGCGATAAATTTTATAAAATAAAAAATGGAAGTAAATAATTAAAAATATAAATTTTCGAGGACTATATTGGGGTCAATTGTCTCCATATATTCTTCCAATTATTAATATCTCCTTGTTATGCTACTATGTTCGAAGGGTACTATTGTAAAATTGTCCACTTCTGGAAAAGTAAGTATGTTAATCTATTATTTTTTATTATAATAAATATGTTAATTTTTTATTTTTTATTATTATAACTTTACAAGAAGATTTATTTTTTCATGAATACCTTTTACAGGAGGAGGATTACGTTTTTATGTTCTTACCAAACTTCATAAATCTGAAATCAAATTTTTTAAGCATAATAATCTATTTATTTTATTATTTTTTTGTTTTTCTAATTATTATTTTTTTAAATAATAAAGGTGTGATATAGGCAGGTCAAGTATTAAATAAAATAATATAATACTATCTAAAGAAAAGAATTAAAAAAGAATAAAATAAAGAAAAACAACGCAGTGGCCAAGAGGGAAATCATGGTTTGTTGGTAAATTTGGTATGGCGTGGCAGTAGACCGACACGTGGCAACCAGTAAATGCTTTTTTGTTTATTTTTATTTTTATCTATCACATTGAACTTTCTCGTGCTTTTGCCCGCTGTTCTTGTTTGTAGAGAGAGAGAGAGAGAGAGAGAGAGCACGAAAGATTTTCCCTTCGTGCAGAGACTGAGAGAAGGAGACAGAAAAAGGAAAAGGGACAGGAAAATCTTCCAGAACAGGAATGCTTAGGGTTTTGGAAATCTGAATCCGCAATCACATTCCTAAATTCTGTTAGCTTTTTTGTTTTTGTTTTTTTGCTTTTACTATAATGGCGACGCCATTTCCGGGGGGTGGTGGAGGCGTAGCCATAATGGCTGGTCCTATGAACCCTCTTGATCCTTCACCATCGAAGACCTGCTTGAAGAACTCTCCTGTCAAATCCCCAATCTTAATCTTCTTTCTATTCCACAAAGCCATACGTTCCGAGCTCGATGGCCTCCACCGTGCCGCCGTGGCCTTCGCTACCGATGAAGATAGCAGTGCTGATATCAAACCCTTGTTGGAGCGATATCACTTCCTTCGTTCAATTTATAAGCATCATTGTAATGCAGAGGATGAGGTTCTGTTTATTTTTCTATGAATTTTTATTTTAAAGTTTTTTTTTTAATTTTTTTTTCCCCAGAATTTCATTCAGTTTTTCCTTATCATCATTTGTTATGTTAAGTAGGGTGGAAAATTGCTCTGGTTTAGGTGTTAATTTTATTCGGGTTTGGTTTTCATATTGTTTCTTAGCGACTAACTCTTGCTGCTGGATTGCGTATTCGTTTTTTGAAACGTTGCGCTGCTAAATTGTCTGTATTTGATGAGTTTTAGGGCCATGTAAATCAAAGTTTTTTTTTTTTTTTCCTTTTCTGGTGTCATCTCTTTTGGTAAGAAAATCATGCCCTTTGTTGATTAGAATTGGCAGTTGATCAGTTTCTTCGGATTTGCTTTTTGTTTTAATTATGAGCATCTTGCTTTATGGGCTGCGGGCTCCATGGGTAACTGCAGTGAGTGACAACATCAGTATTATGTCGTCCGGGTTTATACATAAATTTATATTTAGAGCATTAGGCTTTATATGGTTCCCTTGAGTTTTGGTTTGCTGGGACCTCAAGTAATTCGTAAGGAGTATCTCTGGTATATAGTTTCTCTAATGGCTCCTCTGGTAGTTTTGATGGAGGACATCTTGAAACATGAAGTTTATAGTGTTTAGATTTTTCTTTGTTTTGCAATCATCTATTCCATCTGGTTATTTCAGAGGTATGCTGTTTGTAACTTGAAGGATGGCTGTAGTTCAAAATATAAATTCCTGTGTTTTACAATGATGTTTTTGTTCTAAATTCCATCAGTGTCATACATGTTGTCATTGTTTGCAGTTGCAGATGTTCAATTGTAGGCATTATTAGTCAGTAAATCAAACCAAATGTGTTGACGTTGTAACATTTTGTGATTCCAAAATTATAGGTCATCTTTCCAGCTCTAGATATACGTGTAAAAAATGTAGCTCAAACATATTCCCTTGAACACGAGGGAGAGAGTCTTTTATTCAATCAGTTATTTGAGTTGCTCAACTCGAATTCACAAAATGAGGAAAGCTATCGAAGAGAATTAGCCTCCTGCACTGGAGCCCTTCAAACCTCGATTAGCCAGCACATGTCAAAGGAAGAGGAGCAGGTAGTTTTTTGATGCATTGATAAAATTTTACGTTGTACTATTATCACATGGTCTAGCATGCTACTGAATTTAATCTGATGTATACTTTTATCTAGAGGTAAAATTATAGACCTTTTAAGCGATATGCTCTACATTTGTCAGAGTTACTGAACCTTATGCTACTAGGGCCCTATGCTTTTGTTCTAACACATGATTAATCTTGTTTTATCATTCAGCAGTTAGTTGAGATAAGTTGTTACTTGAGCATTGTTGAAAGCGACACCTTATAGTCACTAATCCCTTGAAGAACCGTCCCTCCTTTCTCCATACTGCAAGAATTTCTCAAAATAAATTCTCCTCTTTATTTTTATTATTATTATTATTTTGTCATATGCACACATATTCTTCTTCTCCTTCTTTTGCTGCTTCTTCTTCTTCTTCTTCTTCTTCTCTCTCTACCCCCCCCAGAAAACATGTAAGGGTTCTGAAGATGGGGATTATTGCCAAATTTAAGATATTCACGCTGTTGATGAGACATTAGGATCCTTTCAAGAATAGTTTACAACTAAACTATTCTACAAAATGTCTGGTACCTAATGTAAATGGTTGTCATCACTTGCCGTTACTGCATTTTTTTAAAATATAAAATCAGCAACTTCTTTGTTTTAAATGTTTGTCTGAATTGCAGAATATGCAAATAGAGTTCAGTATGCTGGGTTAAACTTGTATTTGAATTTGACAGGTCTTCCCCCTTCTTATTGAGAAATTTTCGTATGAAGAGCAAGCATCCTTGCTCTGGCAGTTCCTATGCAGTATTCCTGTTAATATGATGGCAGAATTTCTTCCATGGCTTTCTTCCTCTATTTCATCTGATGAATATCAGGATATGAGAAAGTGTTTGTGCAAGGTAGTACCACAAGAGAAGCTGCTGCAGCAGGTAATAACTCTATTTGGTGGTCAGCTATGATCATTATTTTAAGAAAAGTTGGTTGATCTTCTCTTCTATAATATGAAGGTTGTATTTGCCTGGATGGAAGGGGTAAAAATGACTGATAGACATATAACCAGCAAAGATGGTTCTAAGGTCCTATGTCAGGATTCTGGGCCTAGCACCTCAGTCAGTCAGATAGAGAAGGAACATTGTGCATGCCTATCTTCCAAGACTAATAAAAGGAAATATACGGAGCAGAATTGTGATCTTAGTGGTTCCATTGTTTCATGTCCTATTGATGAAATATTACTGTGGCATAATGCTATAAAAAGAGAGTTACATGAGATAGTTGAAGCAGCTAGGAAGATACAACTTTCTGGAGATTTTTCTGATTTGTCTGTATTCAATAAGAGGCTGCATTTCATAGCAGAAGTCTGCATCTTTCACAGGTGTGGTTTCGGTTTTGTTGTTTTTGGTTTCCCCCTCATGAACATAAAATCCTCCAAACGCATTGAGTTCTTTGTATCAGTTGTTAGTATAACCATCTCATAAATAAGGGTGATCAATATGGGGAAATCAGCCTACTGTATGATGGTCTAATTCTATGCAAAAAATGGTTTCCTGCTTCACATTTATCATTCGAATCAGAATTTTATTTTATACCTTTGAAGGTTGATTCAAGCCGTGGGCTGCAAAGGAATTTTTTCTAGCATGCAGCTGCAAAGCATCCTTTAGGTCTATGGTTTAGTATCTAATTGATTAGCAATTTCAAACATACCAGATTTTCTTTTTTCTATTTTCCCTTCATGAATTCTGTGAGATTGATGTATATTTTTTTTAATTAAATTGTTTTTAGTATATAGAAAAGAAGTATATTTAAGGATTCAATTATTTATTTGATGGATTTCGTTTTAGTTCCTATATTAATGAAATGATTTTCTGTCTTTCTGAATGCAGCATTGCTGAGGATGAAATCATTTTTCCTACTGTAGATACGGAACTGTCTTTTGCCCAAGAGCATGCAGAAGAAAAGATTCAGTTTGATAGGCTAAGGTGTCTTATAGAAAGCATCCAAAGTGCAGGAGCCAACTCATCATCTTCTGACTTTTGTATGAAATTGTGCTCTCATGCTGACCAGATAATGGACAGCATACTTAAACACTTCCAGAATGAGGAAGTTCAGGTTTGTAGTTTCCTCAAACATCCAAATGATCAGGAATTCAGTTAGCCAAAGGAGGAAATTTATTCGGCTAGTTTTCCAAGTTCCTTAAGATTGTAATCTCATAGTTTTCATTAGAGATGAGAAAAGCATTTGAGCTTGCTTATAATATAGTTCTGATTATTGAGCGGTTGGATATGTAACAATTTCCTTTAAGGCTTTTAAGGGGGTAAACATAGATTAGAAATTCTTAGTTCCATGATATAAATAGCAGAGTAAAAGAAATAGGTTTCTTATGTGTGTATCAAGAAAAGGAGAACAATGCAGTATCGATTAAGAATCTAGGACTAGGAAGCTTTGGCATGGGTATATCTAGAGTCCATGACCATTCTTTTGACATCTCATCTAGGAGTGAAGACTCTAGACATGTGGCAACCTCATCCAGTTCACCCATTATAACCTTTTTTTTTTTTTTTTTTTTGGGTCAAAACCCATTGTGGCTTGCTACTTTCACTTTTTCTGTTCTGCTTATTTCAATTTGTCTCATTCTGCTTTTGAGATCTTATCTAGGAGTGAAGACTGTAGCCATGTGGCGACCTCATCCAATTCACCCATCATGACTTGCTTCTTTCAGTTTGTTCATTCTGCTTATTTCATTCACTATTTCTTTCTTTCTTTGTTCATCTTCTTCTATTTTCAGATATAAACTTCAGCAGAAAAAATTTGATATCTGGATTCTTATATAATCAATAGTGATTCTCTAAAGATTTCCAAATGAATATGCCTTTTCTGGCTTCAAGCTAAGCATACCCCATAGAGGATTAATTCTGGTATGGAAATGTTGAAATGACAGACAGGGCTGCATGAATTTGGAACTTAGGTTTTCATATTTGAAATATCTAGATTGGAGTTTTATATCAATTTTTGCTGAGAGTTGCATTTTGCATTATTGAGCATAAGTTTGATACCATTATTCACTACTTTAAGTATGGTTAGTGTTTCTAAATATGAAACGCCGTTTAATGTTCTGCATATTCTGATGATTTTTCAAAAAACATAGAACATTAGGTAAAACACATTGTTATTTGTTATCAACACCACAAATAGAAATATTCGTAAAGAATTATTAATATTTGATAAAGAATCATTAAGTCCTCAGAGCTATCTTATTTGTGAATTCCATTGATAGGTACTACCACTTGCTCGAAAGCATTTTCGCCCAGAACGGCAGCGAGAACTTTTGTATCACAGCTTATGCGTGATGCCTTTGAAATTGATTGAGTGTGTCTTGCCATGGTTTGTGGGTTCTCTTAGCGAAGAAGAAGCAAGTTCTTTTCTTCGAAATATGCATGCGGCAGGTTGAGAATCAGTTATCTATTTTTCTTAAAATTATTTTATCAATAAATCATTTTTTCCACATGCTATGTCTGTTCTCATTTCTTTTTCTTCGAGTCCATTTCTTATTTGGTAGAATTATCTGTTGCAGCTCCAGCATCAGATTCTGCATTGGTTACACTTTTCTCTGGTTGGGCATGCAAAGGTTGTAATGCAAATTTTTGCTTGTCTTCAACTGTAACTGGTTGTTGTCCACTGAATGGAATTGAAGGGGATACTAGCCAACCAATCCGTACATGTTCTGCGGAGGAGAAACCCTTTTCTGTTCAATCTGATAGAGACGTAGCCAATGGAAGGCCAGCCAAGCATAGCTCAATATCATTGGAAAAGAATGTTGCTTCTCCCCCTACAGAAAATGTAAATACCCTTAGATTATCTTGTAGCAACCAGTCCTGCCATGTCCCTGGCCTAGGAGTGAATGGCAATAACTTAGGAGTGAGTTCTTTAACTACAGCAAAATCTTTGCGATCCTCGTCTTTCAGTCCTTCTGCTCCTTCCCTGAATTCCAGTCTTTTTAACTGGGGAACAGATGTAAGCTCTTCTGAAAATGGATGTACTGTGCGACCAATTGACAACATTTTTAAATTTCATAAAGCTATCTGCAAAGACTTGGAGTTTTTGGATGTTGAATCTGGAAAGCTTAATGATTGTAGTGAGACTTTTCTTAGGCAGTTTATTGGTAGATTTCGTTTGTTATGGGGTCTGTATAGAGCTCACAGTAACGCAGAGGATGATATTGTTTTTCCAGCATTAGAATCTAAAGAGACTCTTCATAATGTTAGCCACTCTTACACTCTGGACCACAAGCAGGAAGAAAAACTATTTGAGGATATTTCTTCTGTGCTTACTGAGCTTACACAACTTAATGAATGCATGAATTGTGCAAATATGTTAGTTGATCGTAATGATGCTTTAAAAAAGTACAATGAGCTGACCACAAAGCTTCAGAGCATGTGCAAATCCATTAGAGTAACATTGGATCAACATGTTTTGCGGGAAGAACTTGAATTATGGCCATTATTTGATAAACATTTTTCTGTGGAAGAACAAGAGAAAATTGTGGGTCAAATTATTGGTACAACTGGTGCAGAGGTTCTTCAATCAATGTTGCCTTGGGTAACTTCTGCTCTTACTCAGGAGGAGCAAAATAAAATGATGGACACATGGAAGCAGGCTACCAAAAACACTATGTTCAGTGAGTGGCTTAGTGAATGGTGGAATGGAGCTCCTGCATCATCTTCACATAGTGATACGTCAGAAAGTTTCACTCCAGCAGGTTTTGTTGCTTTTATTAGGGCTTTCTGGTTATTAATTGTTTACAGTTTAACTCTGTTTTGAAGATGGTAGCCTTTATAAGAAGATTTCACAATCTACAGAGCATTATATGAACTTCAAATTTACACTGCAGGGACTGGTGGTTGTGACAACTTAGAGCATACTGATCAGACTTTTAAGCCAGGATGGAAAGATATTTTTAGGATGAACCAAAGTGAGCTTGAATCGGAAATAAGAAAAGTTTCTCGAGACTCAACTCTTGATCCAAGAAGAAAAGATTATCTTATCCAAAATTTAATAACCAGGTAACTTTTATAATCTTACCACTTTGATTGACTTTGCAATTAGCTGGATCTGATCAATTAATTGGTTTTCTTAGTCGTTGGATAGCTTCTCAGCAGAAGTCACCTCAAGCAACTATAGGTGAAAGCTCAAAGGGTGAAGATGTCCTGGGATGCTCTCCTTCATTTCATGATCCAGAGAAACAAACTTTTGGGTGTGAGCATTACAAAAGAAATTGCAAGCTGCGTGCAGCTTGCTGTGGCAAATTATTTACCTGCAGGTTCTGCCATGATAAAGTCAGCGACCATATAATGGATCGGTAACTTTTTTTAATATAATGTTACTTAATGTTCTTTATGTAAAAAATCTTGTGATTGATTCTGGATGGATGGTTTTACTTATTTGATTTGTTTGCAGGAAGGCTACGGCTGAAATTATGTGTATGAAGTGCTTGGAAATTCAACCTGTTGGACCTGTCTGCAGAACGCCTTCCTGTGGTGGATTCTCAATGGCTAAATACTATTGCAATATTTGTAAATTTTTTGATGACGAAAGGTATGCACTCTCTTATTATGAGATTTTTATCTATTACTCCTTGTTGCAACTAGGTTATCGATATACATTTATACTATATCTGAAGTTATTGATTGTCCACTGCTAACCTTGTTCAGGAAATTTTGTTATTATGTTACGTGAAAGTAACAAATGATGTAAAATTGTAATTGCGTTTACATGATCTTTTATTGTTATCATTTTGTAAGTGAAATTTCTGTGGTGTAGCATCTATTCAAGTAAATCACTCACCAGTTCTTATGTTTCACGTTCTTTCTGTTACATCAGGGCAGTTTATCATTGTCCCTTCTGCAATTTATGTCGTGTTGGGCAAGGACTTGGTATCGACTTCTTTCACTGTATGACTTGCAATTGTTGCCTGGGGACGATGTTGGCTGACCACAAGTGCAGAGAGAAAGGCCTAGAAATAAATTGTCCCATCTGCTGTGATTTTTTATTTACGTCTAGTGCAACTGTAAGAGGCCTTCCTTGTGGCCATTACATGCATTCAGATTGTTTCCGGGTTGGTTCTCTATCAACTTCTTTCTGTTGGTTTCTTTTCTCATGTTTGTAACATTTTATTTATCTCATTTGTGGAAATATTTTTAAGGAATACATTTTAAGGAATAACATTTTATTTATCTCATAATATGAAGCTATACCTTTTGATTCGTTGTTTCAGGCCTACACATGTAGTCATTACATCTGCCCAATCTGCAGCAAATCTATGGGAGATATGGCGGTATGATATTTCCTTCCATATATATGTATATATATATATATATTAGATGAGATAAGCCGTGCGAACTTTGTTTCTTTAGTAATAATCATCCATAGGTTAGGACTAGACTAGTGTAGGGGGCTTTTATCCCCTGGGCAAAGATTTTTTTTACAATAATTGTGCTTTATTAGGATTTTCTGAACAATTTATAATAAGTTGGCCAGTCATATTTAGTTGGTTCTTAGTAAATAATTATACGTTACTATATGTCTTTCTTAAGTTATCTCAACCAAGCATTGTACAACAAATTTCTACTTTTTTGAACAATAAATTTTGAACTTTTGTTGTATAACTTCATTTTCTCTACATTTATTACAACAAATATTTATCCACATTATTTATTTATTTATTTATTTTTATTATTGGAAACATAAAAGTAGTTTGATTGGTGAGGGAAAAAGAGAGTGAGACACACCGATTCAACACGTGGAGTATATGTTTTGCTCATAAACAAAATTATTTTTGACTGTTTTTTGTTAATACTGGTTCTTTCTTTTAAGAATTCTTGCAATACTTATATTTATTGTTTTGTAAATTTTTAGTCCGCATATGGTTTATTGTATCATTTGGTTGTGACGGTTTGTTGTTGACTTGGATTTAGGTTTACTTTGGCATGCTTGATGCACTGCTGGCTTCTGAGGAGCTCCCAGAAGAATACAGGGATCACTGTCAGGTATATATTGTGTTTGAATTTTCTTTGTCCAAATGCTTTGTCCTCCATCTGGGTAAAAAGCCAGAAAAGTGAGTAAATTTGGACGTGTTCCTCTTCAGGACATACTGTGCAATGACTGTGATAAGAAGGGAAAAGCACCCTTCCACTGGTTGTACCACAAATGCCAGTCTTGTGGATCATATAACACCAAGGTAATTAAGGTTGATTCATCATCTTCTCACTGCTTAACTTCAAACCAATAAGCCCCATCTGGATCTGCACCAAGCCAATTTTATAGTTATAGCCTTATTAAGGCTATAAAGGGGGAAAAAAATGGGGCCTTTTAATTATATTGTATTTTTATATAAATAGTATTAATTAATTTATGTTTACAATATATTTCATTTGATTCTTTTTTGTTTGGTTGTTCTTCTTGTTGTGGCTGTTGCTATGCTATGTTTGGTTTGAAGAATGCCTCGTGGTTTTTTACTTCTCTTCAAAGGGATGTCAATTAATTTTTTTTTTCGTTGGTGAAGGGATATTAAAATCACTTTAATTTTCGAAGGAAAAATATATAATTTTTTGAAGTATTCAATTACTTTAAATTGAAAATGAGTGGTTAAATTGTTGGAAAGTATACATCTGGAAGGACTTCATACTTTGTAGGGGAGAGGGTTTTGAAAAAGATGAAGAAAATAACAAACGGAAAGAAAGAGACAAATATATATAAATATTTCGTCTTTCTTATGCAAGTTAAATATTGAGATACTCACATTTTTTATTTTCTTATAACATAGTATATTGGCATTTGAAAATTTGAATTTAGACAAATTATTTTCCTAATAATAGAACAAGACATTATCTTAAAGCTAGTTATAACTTTTTCTGTAATTTACTGATTTAGTTCTTGAATCTGCGATTGTACTTTTTACTCTAAATTTTAAAAAATGTGCAAGCATTTTGGATTTTAGTAATCACCAAAGTAAGTTTTTCGTTTTGTTTTTAATAAAAAATTTATAAATATGATAGAAATTAGGTTCTATTTAGAAAATATGAAAATGTAAAAATGAAATTAGTTTTCAGAAATTAATTCCTTGATAGTATTTATAAGTAATTAATTAATTAATTTGTATTTTAAAAATTGAGGATTAAATTGTGTTTTTATTTACCTGAGCTTTACATATTTTGAAATTTACTTCTTTTTTTTTTTTTCATAATTTCCTTCTTAAAAAAAATCATCTAAGCACATGGAAATTTTATTTCTTCAAGGAATTTTAAATTACCATTAATTTTGTCACTTGGAGATCTTAATGAAAATTTATTTTAAAAAAATTAAATTTTTATTGATACTCTAAAATTACTAATTAGTTAAGATATATAAAATAATTATTTGAATTATATTATATTTTATAAATGTTATGTCAATATCATATAAATTTTATAGGTGTTAAATATTATTTTTTATTTTAAAATATAAAATGTGATAAATAATTAATAAAAATATATATTTTTTAATTTTTATATGTAATTATTAATATGTTAACTATTTGGATATTGTATTAAATGTTGTTGTCGACAATAACTATTATACGATATGAGTTTGCTTTATACATAGTTTCCACTTTATGCTTAACTATTATTTTTTTATGGTTGACTTTGTAGAAAATATATCTTTTAATATTAATTTTCGTTTTAATTTTTATCTATTTTATAATATTTATACAAATATTAAATTTATTATTATAAAAAGTTATTATAATGGATAGGTAGATTTTTGACTTTTGACATCGATTTTTCTTTAAAAATTGGATATGTAGATTTATCTGGTACAACTTTTGTTATTATTTGCTAAATGTGATTTTATTTATTTATTTATTGAAAGGCAATTAAAAGATAAAATCCCACTAATAAAGTTGATTAGGCAAAAAGTTTTACTAAAAATCCATAATAGTTATAACTTTTTGATAAAAAAATATTTTCAAAATTTCTATGAAAATTTAAAAAAAAATCAAAATTTTTATAAAAATTATGAATTTTTTAATTAATGTGAATATTTTGATAATAAATTTTTATGGGGATTATTCATAAATATCAAAAATTTATGTGAATTATAAAAGTTATATCAATTTCCATTTAAAAGTTAAGTTTTCTATTCATATACTGAAAATAAAAATTTCACTTAAATTTTGAAGATATTTTGGATATTTAAATCATGCTTTGAGTTCAACTAACGTTCAACCAATTTGTTAGAAGAAGTTGTCTGAAACCAAAATCTACGCTGTAAGGGTAAGAGGTGAGGAAAGACACCTCTTCATCGTCAGTCAACATTTTGCAAAAGATTCCTAACTTAATTTATGACTTATATTCACCCCAAAAAACAATGATAATGACTTATATTAATTTTCTGTAAGCAACAATACTATCGACATTGCGTGCGAAAAACTTCGCTTGTTATAACGAAGAGAGAACTGTTTATCAAAAGAAAACGAAGAGAGGACTAGCATTTAGTGTGTAAACCGTGGACATATAAAACTATTTTTATTTTTTTATGTTTTTTGCTAAAAAAAAAAGAAAACTATTTTTTATTT